>NC_057797.1:5824511-6035934 GCF_018294505.1 Triticum aestivum
TACTGCTCGTCTCACTCACTCTCCTACTTGCCACGTTTCTCCAGGCCAAGGCAGTGCCATCCCTGCAAGATCAAGCAGGAGCGCTCCTTGCCTGGAAAGCCACGCTCCAAAGCCACCCAGCCCAGCTGCAATCCTGGTCAAGGGGAAACAATACTAGCACACGGCCCTGCAGCTGGTATGGCATCAAGTGCCGCAAGCATCAAGTAAGTCACCAAGAGGTGATCACCGGGATCTCTCTACGTGGGCTGCGTTTGAGAGGGGATCTCGACGCCCTCAACTTCACGGCGTTGGAAACCCTGACAAGCGTTCAACTCTCGCACAACAAGCTCACTGGGAGGATCCCTCCGAGCATTGTGTCCCTCAAAGAGCTCCGGTTCCTGCTTCTTCGGCGCAATCAGATAAGGGGCCCTTTATCACCTGCTTTAGCATCCTTGACAAAGCTGCAGTACTTAATGCTCCAACAGAATGAACTCTTCGGTGAAATAACAAGGCAAATAGGAGAACTAGAGGGTCTTGTGAAGCTGAATTTGTCTGCCAACCACTTGTCTGGTCCCATCCCCGGCGAACTAGGCTACCTAAATAAGTTGTCCATGTTAGATTTTTCTAGCAACAACCTCACAGGCCCCATTCCAAGAAATTTAGGTAATCTCACTAGACTCACTATCTTGTACCTTTCTGGTAATTATTTATCTGGATATCTTCCTCGAGAACTAGGTTACCATGTAAATTTAAAAGATTTGGATCTTAGCAAAAATATACTGATAGGTTCCATCCCCAATTCCTTTGGGAGTTTGATTAACGTCAATGTCTTGGCCCTATGGCATAACCAATTTTCGGACAATATTCCTCGAGAACTAGGTTACCTAGTGAATCTAAAAGAGTTGTATCTTAACATGAACAAACTCAATGGTTCCATTCCCAGTACCTTTGGGAATTTGACAAAGCTCACAATCTTCTACCTTCATGATAATAAGATCTCTCAATATCTTCCTCGAGAACTAGGTTACCTAGTGAATCTACGAAAGTGTATCTGTGGAATAATACATTTTCCGGGTGTATTCCTCGGGAACTAGGTTACTTGGTGAATCTGGAAGAGTTGGATCTTAGCTATAACAAACTAATATGTACTATTCCCAATACTTTTGGGAGTTTGATTAATCTCACTGGTTTGTACGTCAGTGATAACCAACTCATGGGTCCTATCCCTAGTATCTTTCGAATTATGACTAAGCTCACTACATTACACCTCGATGATAATCAATTCTCTGGAAATGTTCCGCAAGAAATTGGCGCCTTAAAGGATCTTGAAAATCTGCAATTTGATGGTAACAATCTCTCGGGTCCGTTGCCACCTGGGTTGTGTTCCGGAGGTCGGCTCAAGAATTTTACTACATATGACAACAATCTGACAGGACCACTACCACCAAGTTTGATACATTGCAGAAGCCTCGTTAGAGTTCGTTTGGAAAGGAATCAAATAACAGGAGATATTTCTGAGTTGGGAGTTGATCCAAATCTTCTCTATATGGATCTGAGCTCAAATAAATTATTTGGCCAATTAGCTTCTCACTGGACGGAAAGTGGTAATCTTACCATGCTATGCCTCTCAAACAACAACCTCACGGGGGAAATACCCACAAGTATGGGGCAACTGCCTCAGCTAGGGGTGCTTGACCTTTCATTAAACAACCTCGAAGGAGATATTCCAAGTGAATTTGGTAATCTGAAATTTTTGTTCCAGTTGAGTCTTGAAGACAATTTTCTCCATGGAAGCATACCACAAGAAATTGGAGCACTGTCCAATCTAGAGTTGTTGGATTTGTCATCAAATAACCTAAGTGGTTTGGTACATGAATCAATTGGGAATTTTTAAAGCTTCGCTCATTAAATTTGAGCAGAAATAACCTGAAAGGAAGCATCCCTACCATCCTCGGGTTATTGCACAACTTACAATACATGTTGGATTTAAGTGATAATTCATTTGATGGGGCAATACCAAGCCAACTTAGTGGCCTGATCATGCTAGATACCTTGAATATTTCACACAATGAACTTAATGGCTCCATCCCTCGATCATTTCAGAGTATGGAAAGCTTGATATCCATTGATATATCTTACAATGAATTGGAAGGACCAATCCCAGAGAGTAAGCTCTTCCAAGAAGCTCCAATACAGTGGTTCATCCATAATAAGATGCTATGTGGTGTAGTTAAAGGATTGCCCCCTTGTAGTAGTGCAACTCAGAGCAAAGGGAAAAGGAAAAGATACAACACACTTGTACTAGCCATAGTTCCTCCTTTGATATTTCTTGTTATCATTGTGGGGATATTGATGCTTCGGCATGAAAGGAAGAAACCCAATGCAATGAACACCACTAATGTAACACAAACAAAGCTCTTCTCTATTTGGAGTTTTGATGGGCAGACGTGTTCAAGGAAATTGTTGAAGCAACCAATGATTTTAGTGACAAACATTGCATAGGAACTGGGGGATATGGATCTGTCTACAAGGCTAGACTTCCGACATCTGAAGTATTTGCAGTGAAGAAGATACACATGATAGAAGATGAGTGTATGGTGAAGGAAGCAGTGTTCAATCGTGAAATCAAGGCATTATTGCAAATTCGGCATCGAAACATCATAAAATTATTTGGGTATTGTTGCTCTAGTCAAGGAAAGTTCCTTATCTATGAATATATGGATAGAGGAGACTTAGCAAAAACACTGAGGGCCAATGGAAGGGCAGTCGAGTTGGACTGGGGAAGGCGGACACATATTGTGTTAGGCGTGGTCCATGCTTTGGCATACATGCATCATGATTGTTCGCCACCAATAGTCCATGGAGATATAACAAGCAAAAATATTTTGCTTGATCTGGAATTTAGAGCATGCATCTCTGACTTTGGCACGGCTAAAATTCTTTGTGGTCAAAATCTCACAAGGCTTGCTGGAACGAAAGGCTATATTGCCCCAGGTAAACAAAAATAAAACCGTATGAACTAGTTTTGCAGGTTTTGCACTACATACATAGGTTCATGAAATTGTAATGTATTCTGATCATTACGACGAACTTTGAACTATTTAACACATATCTATTAATCAATTGGTATTCATTGCAGAGCTAGCATATATAGATCATGTGACGGAGAAATGTGATGTATATAGCTTTGGAGTGCTTGTTCTAGAGATATTTATGGGATCCAATCCAGGCGATTCGCTCTCATCTCTCTCCTTGGGCACCAAGAATAATGATGTGTGTCTGCAGGATCTGCTGGACTCGAGGCTTGTGCTCCCAGATGCTGAAACCGCTAAAGAAATATATTGCATGCTCACTGTTGCAGTCTAGTGCCTGGAGCCAAGTCCATCACGCAGACCAACAGCACAACGAGCCAATGATGAACTTTCTTCTATTAAAGCATGCGGAGATCATGTTGATTATCTGCACGCTGCCCTCACCATTCCTGCATAGTAGTGCCAATGGCTATAGATGATGAACTCGTGTCATGTAGTGTCTTCTTTGCAACCTATGCACCTACTTTCATAAAAAGTGTAGTTGCATCTATAGCTAGCAATAAACATATAATTTATATTGTATATATGGATAGAAAAGTTGTAATGTAAACATAGAACCATTAAAAAAGTGGCTTGATTTTCTTGTAGTAACATTGTAAGATGGGACGATTACATTTGAATTGACCGCATTAGTTATGTCTTGATGCACTGAAGGCACCCTAAGAGGGTATGTCACAACAACGAGGTTCGTCGTAAAAAGTTACGTCGATGCAAGTTTTGACACGGATCTGGATGACTCTAAGTCTCGATCTAGATACATATTGAAAGTGGGAGCAATTAGCTAGAGTAGCTCCGTGCAGAGCATTGTAGACATAGAAAATTGCAAAATACATAACGGATCTGAATGTGAAAGACCGTTGACTAAAATTCTCTCACAAGCAAAACATGATCACACCTTAGTACTCTTTGGGTGTTAATCACATAGCGATGTGAACTAGATTACCGAATCTAGTAAACCCTTTGGGTGTTGGTCACATGGCGATGTGAACTATGGGTGTTAATCACATGATGATGTGAACTATCGATGTTAATCACATGATGATGTGATCTAGATTATTGACTCTAGTGCAAGTGGGAGACTGAAGGAAATATGCCCTAGAGGCAATAATAAAGTTATTATTTATTTCCTTATATCATGATAAATGTTTATTATTCATGCTAGAATTGTATTAACCGAAAACATAATACATGTGTGAATACATAGACAAACAGAGTGTCCCTAGTATGCCTCTACTTGACTAGCTCGTTAATCAAAGATGGTTATGTTTCCAAACCATGGACAAAAGAGTTGTTATTTGATTAACGAGATCACATCATTAGTTGAATGATCTGATTGACATGACCCATTCCATTAGCTTAGCACCCGATCGTTTAGTATGTTGCTATTGCTTTCTTCATGACTTACCTATGACTATGAGATTATGCAACTCCCGTTTGCCGGAGGAACACTTGGGGTGCTACCAAACGTCACAACGTAACTGGGTGATTATAAAGGAGCACTACAGGTGTCTCCAAAGGTACATGTTGGGTTGGCGTATTTCGAGATTAGGATTTGTCACTCCGATTGTCGGAGAGGTATCTCTGGGCCCTCTCGGTAATACACATCACATAAGCCTTGCAAGCATTACAACTAATATGTTAGTTGTGAGATGATGTATTACGAAACGAGTAAAGAGACTTGCCGGTAACGAGATTGAACTAGGTATTGGATACCGATGATCGAATCTCGGGCAAGTAACATACCGATGACAAAGGGAACAACGTATGTTGTTATGCGGTCTGACCGATAAAGATCTTCGTAGAATATGTAGGAGCCAATATGGGCATCCAGGTCCCGCTATTGGTTATTGACCGGAGATGTGTCTCAGTCATGTCTACATTGTTTTCGAACCGTAGGGTCCGCACGCTTAACGTTACGATGACAATTATTATGAGTTTATGCATTTTGATGTACCGAAGTTAGTTCGGAGTCCCGGATGTGATCACGGACATGACGAGGAGTCTCGAAATGGTCGAGACATAAAGATTGATATATTGGAAGCCTATATTTGGATATCGGAAGTGTTCCGGATGAAATCGGGATTTTACCGGAGTACCGGGAGGTTACCGGAACCCCCCGGGAGCCATATGGGCCTTAATGGGCTTTAGTGGAAAGGAGAAAGGGGCAGCCCAAGGTGGCCGCGCGCCTCCCCCCTCCCCTAGTCCTATTAGGACTAGGAAAGGTGGCCGGCCCCCCTCTCTCTCTTTCCCCCTCGGGGAATCCTAGTCCAACTAGGATTGGGGGGGGGGAGTCCTACTCCCGGTAGGAGTAGGACTCCTCCTGCGCCCTCCTCCTGGCCGCCGCCCCCTCCCCCTTGGCTCCTTTATATACGGAGGCAGGGGGCACCTCTAGACACAGAAGTTGATCATTGAGATCGTTCCTTAGCCGTGTGCGGTGCCCCCTGCACCATATTCCACCTCGATCATATCGTTGTAGTGCTTAGGCGAAGCCCTGCGTCGGTAGAACATCAAGATCGTCACCACGCCGTCGTGCTGATGGAACTCCTCCCCGAAGCTTTGTTGGATCGGAGCCCGGGGATCGTCATCGAGCTGTACGTGTGCTAAGAACTCGGAGGTGCCGGAGTAACGGTGCTTGGATCGGTCGGATCGGGAAGAAGACGTACGACTACTTCCTCTACGTTGTGTCAACGCTTCCATTGCGATCTACAAGGGTACGTAGATCATACTATCCCCTTCGTTGCTATGCATCACCATGATCTTGCGTGTGCGTAGGGAAATTTTTGAAATTACTACGTTCCCCAACACCCCCCTGCCCCCGTATATAAAGGAGTAAGGGGGAGGGGCGGCCGGCCAGGAGGAGGCGCGCCAGGGAGGAGTCCTACTCCTACCGGGAGTAGGACTCCCTCCTTTTTCCTTGTCCAACTAGGAGAGGGGGAAGGAAGGGAGAGAGGAGAGGAAGGAAAGGGGGGGGGCGCCGCCCCCCCTCCTTGTCCAATTCGGACTAGAGGGGGAGGGGGCGCGCGGCCTGCCCTGGCCGCCCCTCCTCTTCTCCACTTTGGGCCCATGAGGCCCATTAACCCCCGGGGGGGTTCCGGTAACCCCTCGGTACTCCGGTTTTATCCGAAACTTCTCTGGAACATTTCCGGTGTCCGAATATAGCCGTCCAATATATCAATCTTTATGTCTCAAACCATTTCGAGACTCCTCGTCATGTTCGTGATCACATCCGGGACTCCGAACAAACTTTGGTACATCAAAATATATAAACTCATGATGAAACTGTCATCGTAATGTTAAGCGTGCGGACCCTACGGGTTCGAGAACAATGTAGACATGACCGAGACACGTCTCCGGTCAATAACCAATAGCAGAACCAGGATGCTCATATTGGCTCCTACATATTCTACGAAGATCTTTATCGTTCAGACCGCATAACAACATACGTTGTTCCCTTTGTCATCGGTATGTTACTTGCCCGAGATTCGATCGTCGGTATCTTAATACCTAGTTCAATCTCGTTACCGGCAAGTCTCTTTACTCGTTCTGTAACACATCATCTCGCAACTAACTCATTAGTTGCAATGCTTGCAAGGCTTATGTGATGTGCATTACCGAGAGGGCCCAGAGATACCTCTCCGACAATTGGAGTGACAAATCCTAATCTCGAAATACGCCAACCCATCATGTACTTTTGGAGACACCTGTAGAGCTCCTTTATAATCACCCAGTTACATTGTGACGTTTGGTAGCACACAAAGTGTTCCTGCGGCAAACGGGAGTTGCATAATCTCATAGTCATAGGAACATGTATAAGTCATGAAGAAAGCAATAGCAACATACTAAACGATCAGGTGCTAAGCTAATGGAATGGGTCATGTCAATCACATCATTCTCCTAATGATGTGATCCCGTTAATCAAATGACAACACATGTCTATGATTAGGAAACATAACCATCTTCGATTAACGAGCTAGTCAAGTAGAGGCATACTAGTGACGTTTAGTTTTTCTATGTATTCACACAAGTATTATGTTTCCGGTTAATACAATTCTAGCATGAATAATAAACATTTATCATGATATAAGGAAATAAATAATACCTTTATTATTGCCTCTAGGGCATATTTCCTTCAACTAGAGCTTCAAACCTCAAGCTAAACAGAGTAATACTAGTGCATACAAAGCCTCAAGCTAAACAAAATATGCAGTACCTAGGAAGTAATCATCATATTTTCACAAAAACAACATGCAATGCAGACATATATACTCATACAAGAAGATCACTGCCTGCAGTTTTATTTAGATGACATACACTGCAAAAATCTTAAGAGAAAACAACTGCACCGAGCAATTTACTTCATGATTAAGCAAGCAAGTCGATATGGCATCAAATCGAACACAAGCATAAAAGATCTGTCAATCTGCATCATCAGTAGAGCTACACTGCAGCAGGGCATTTCAGCATTATTTAACCCTTCAAATATTTTGTCAGAGTACATGCCACGAGTCTACACTCTATAGTAAACACAACTATAGTTTTCAGCAAACGAAACACAAATCTGGGGTACCAACCGTTCAAAAGGACAACAAAACCGCATCTAAACAGCAGGGTTCCGGAAATCACAATACAAAATTGTGCATCTCACAGCTGACTCACACATATTTAATCTAAATAAAACTGGACTAACTAGCCAATAATCAACCTCTTTAGCTCCAGTATTTTCAACCTGACCAATTTAGCTCCAATATTTTCAACCTGATCATGACAAAAGGTCAGTCAGGACTAAATATGTTAAAAAAGTGTAGGGAAACAAAACTCCAGTGCTGTAGAATAGTTGCTGCAACCTCCGTATTAAGTACACAAAAATAAGAAGGATTCAATAATATATATATACATGCACAAAAAGAAGAGTTGCCATCAATGCTTCAGTTCTGCACTTATCGATGTAGCGGTATATATACCAATTCATAGTACTGTCTGATGGAGTCACGTACCTAGGGTAGGGTCACAGACCTGATCTAAGTACCCTGCCCGAGGACACCCTTAGAAGAGATCACCTTCCAGTCGACCTACGAGGGACTCACTCGACTGACTTGAAGGACTCGACCACGAAGACTCACTCGACCACCAGAAGGTCAAGAGGCCCTCTGCACTACAACGACCTGTAATTAAGTAGACTTTATGATAGTAAAGACACTTTATGTGGGGCGTTACCTATAACGCCCCGGACTTAATACACCTTAAACCCTTCATTACGTGGGCTGGCTGGGGTCCTGGCGCACTCTATATAAGCCACCCCCCCTCCACAGGCAGAAGGGTTCGGCACCTTGTAATCCATATACACATAATCCACTCGACCGCCTCCGGGCTCCGAGACGTAGGGCTTTTACTTCCTCCGAGAAGGGCCTGAACTCGTACATCTCTTGTGTTTACAACCTCTCCATAGCTAGGACCTTGCCTCTCCATACCTACCCCCACTCTACTGTCAGACTTAGAACCACGACAGTTGGCGCCCACCATGGGGCCGGTGTTTTAGCGATTTTGTGGAGAAGTTGCGATTCTTCCGAGTACTTTCATCATGGTGGCTGCTGGAGTTTTGGTCGAGGGTCGAGAGATCCGTCTCGGTGCTCTCACCTTCGTCGCGGACGACTCCGCCTGGCTCCAGGAGGCTCCACTCGACGTCGATGCGCTCCCCGTCCGCGGTGCGACGCATTTTCGCGCATGTGTCCGCGGCGTTCTGCTGCGGCAACCGTCGACCCCGTATCGGTCGACTCCCCCGTCGGCCACCCTCCCGGTCTCCCGCCAGCGTAAGCGCTCGGGCCGGTCGAGGCTTCAGCGGTGGGTGAGGCACGCGGTGGCTCGCCAGACGGCCACCACCCAAGTTGCGGCAATCGAGCCCGACGAATCTCTCTACGGCCTGTTCGATCTGTCGACTGGCTCCGTAGAGACTGCATCCGAGTGCGATAGCAGTGATCCAGCAGCGGAAATCCTGATGGTCGACGGGCCCCGCAGTCCCCCTGGCTTCGCCCGTGATGGTGGGGCAGGCGACGGAGGCGACCCCGCACGAGACCACGAAGAGTACCAGCCCGAGCCACTCGACTCTCTGCAAAGAGAGGAACTTCGCCGCAGGAACGTGGATGCCCTGCGTACTCCCATCACAGGAGAAACCCCCGAGGCTCGCGCCTTGGAGGAGGCGCGTGTTGGGGAACGTAGCAGAAATTCAAAATTTTCCTACGTGTCACTAAGATCTATCTATGGAGAGACCAGCAACGAGTAGAAAGAGAGTGCATCTACATACCCTTGTAGATCGCTAAGCGGAAGCGTTCAAGTGAACGGGGTTGATGGAGTCGTACTCGTCGTGATTCAAATCACCGATGATCCTAGTGCCGAACGGACGGCACCTCCGCGTTCAACACACGTACAGCCCGGTGACGTCTCCCACGCCTTGATCCAGCAAGGAGAGAGGGAGAGGTTGAGGAAGACTCCATCCAACAGCAGCACAACGGCGTGGTGGTGGTGGAGGAGCGTGGCAATCCAGCAGGGCTTCGCCAAGCACCATGGGAGAGGAGGAGTAGGGAGAGAGGTAGGGCTGTGCCAGAACTTCGTGTATAGCTCCCATGCGCCTCCCCACTATATATAGGGGTGGAGGGGCTGGTTTCTTGCCCTCCAAGTCCATTGGGGCGTTGGCCAAGGTGGGAGGAAAGAAATCTCATTATTTCCTTCCCCACCGATTGTTATCCCCCCTTTTTAGGGATCTTGATCTTATCCCTTCGGGATATGATCTTATTCCTTCTAAGGGGGGATCTTGGTGCGCCTTGACCAGGGGTGTGGGGCCTTGCCCCCACTACCCACGTCCATGTGGGTCCCCCCATGCAGGTGGGCCCCACTCCGGAACCTTCTAGAACCTTCCCGGTACAATACCGAAAAATCCCGAACATTTTCCGGTGGCCAAAATAGGACTTCCCATATATAAATCTTTACCTCCGGACCATTCCGGAACTCCTCGTGACGTCCGGGATCTCATCCGGGACTCCGAACAACATTCGGTAACCACATACAAACTTCCTTTATAACCCTAGCGTCATCGAACCTTAAGTGTGTAGACCCTACGGGTTCGGGAGACATGTAGACATGACCGAGACGTTCTCCGGTCAATAACCAACAGCGGGATCTGGATACCCATGATGGCTCCCACATGTTCCACGATGATCTCATCGGATGAACCACGATGTCAAGGACTTAATCAATCCCGTATTCAATTCCCTTTGTCTATCGGTATGTTACTTGCCCGAGATTCGATCGTCGGTATCCAATACCTTGTTCAATCTCGTTACCGGCAAGTCACTTTACTCGTTCCGTAACACATCATCCCGTGATCAACTCCTTGGTCACATTGCGCATATGATGATGTCCTACCGAGTGGGCCCAGAGATACCTCTCCGTTTACACGGAGTGACAAATCCCAGTCTCGATCCGCATAAAACAATAGATACTTTCGGAGATACCTGTAGTGCACCTTTATAGTCACCCAGTTACGTTGTGACGTTTGATACACCCAAAGCACTCCTACGGTATCCAGGAGTTACACGCTCTCATGGTCGAAGGAAGAGATACTTGACATTGGCAAAGCTCTAGCAAATGAACTACACGATCTTTTGTGCTAGTCTTAGGATTGGGTCTTGTCCATCACATCATTCTCCTAATGATGTGATCCCGTTATCAACGACATCCAATGTCCATAGCCAGGAAACCATGACTATCTGTTGATCACAACGAGCTAGTCAACTAGAGGCTCACTAGGGACATATTGTGGTCTATGTATTCACACGTGTATTACGATTTCCGGATAATACAGTTATAGCATGAATAAAAGACAATTATCATGAACAAGGAAATATAATAATAATACTTTTATTATTGCCTCTAGGGCATATTTCCAACAGTCTCCCACTTGCACTAGAGTCAATAATCTAGTTCACATCGCCATGTGATTAACACTCACAGGTCACATCGCCATGTGACTAATACCCAAGAGTTTACTAGAGTCAGTAGTCTAGTTCACATCACTATGTGATTAACACTCAATGAGTTTTATGTTTGATCATGTTGCTTGTGAGAGAGGTTTTAGTCAACGGGTCTGAACCTTTCAGATCCGTGTGTGCTTTACAAATCTCTATGTCATCTCCTAGATGCAGCTACCACGCTCTATTTGGAGCTATTCCAAACAACTGTTCTACTTGGAGCTATTCTAAATTATTGCTCCATTATATGTATCCGGTCTCTCTACTCAGAGCTATCCGGATAGGTGTCAAGCTTGCATCGTCGTAACCTTTACGACGAACTCTTTTACCACCTCCATAATCGAGAAAATTCCTTAGTCCACTAGTTACTAAGGATAACTTTGACCGCTGTCCTGTGAGCCATTCTTGGATCACTCTTGTACCCCTTGACTGACTCATGGCAAGGCACACTTCAGGTGCGGTACACAGCATAGCATACTGAAGAGCCTACGTCTTAAGCATAGGGGACGACCTTCGTCCTTTCTCTCTATTCTGCCGTGGTCGAGCTTTAAGTCTTAACTTCGTACCTTACAACTCAGGCAAGAACTCCTTCTTTGACTGGTCCATCTTGAACACCTTCAAGATCATGTCAAGGTATGTGCTCATTTG
This sequence comes from Triticum aestivum, assembly GCF_018294505.1. NCBI lineage: Eukaryota > Viridiplantae > Streptophyta > Magnoliopsida > Poales > Poaceae > Triticum > Triticum aestivum. The sequence goes on from NC_057797.1 coordinate 5,836,252, forward strand.
AAAGTATTATTAAGCATTTTGATCTATCCTTATAGATCTTGATGCTCAATGTTCAAGTAGCTTAATCCAGGCTTTCCATTGAAAAACACTTTCAAAATAACCCTATATGCTTTCCAGAAATTCTACGTCATTTCTGATCAACAATATGTCAACAACATATACTCATCAGAAATTCTATAGTGCTCCCACTCACTTCTTTGGAAATACAAGTTTCTCATAAACTTTGTACAAACCCAAAATTTTTGATCATCATCAAAGCATACATTCCAACTCCGAGATGCTCACTCCAGTCCTTAGAAGGATTGCTGGAGCTTTGCATACTTATTAGCATCTTTCGGGATTGACAAAACCTTCCGGTTGTATCACATACAACCTTTCCTCATTAAAATCGTCGAGGAAACAATGTTTTGACATCCTATCTGCAAGATTTCATAAATAATGCAGTAATCGCTAATATAATTCCAACAGACTCTTAGCATCGCTACGAGTGAGAAAATCTCATCGTAGTCAACTCCTTGAACTTGTCGGAAAACATCTTAACGACAAGTCGAGCTTTCTTAATGGTGACATTTACCATCATTGTCCGTCTTCCTTTTGAAATCCATCTGTACTCATTAGCCTTACGACCATCGAGCCGTTCTGCCAAAGTCTACACTTTGTTTTCATACATGGATCCTCTCTCGGATTTTATGGCCTCAAGCCATTTATCGGAATCCGGGCCCACCATCGCTTCTCCATAGCTCGTAGGTTCATTGTTGTCTAGCAACATGACCTTCAAGACAGGATTACGTACCACTCTGAAGTAGTACGCATCCTTGTCATCCTACGAGGTTTGGGAGTGACTTGATCCGAAGTTTCATGATCAATATCATAAGCTTCCACTTCAATTGGTGTAGGTGCCACAGGAACAACTCCCTGTGCCCTGTCACACACTAGTTGAAGAGACGGTTCAATAACCTCATCAAGTCTCCACCATCCTCCCACTCAATTCTTTCGAGAGAAACTTTTCCTCGAGAAAGGACCCGATTCTAGAAACAATCCATATTGCTTTCGGATCTGAATTAGGAGGTATACCCAACTGTTTTGGGTTTCCTATGAAGATGCATTTTATCCGCTTTGGGTTCGAGCTTATCAACCTGAAACTTTTTCATATAAGCGTCGCAGCCCCAAACTTTTAAGAAACGACAACTTAGGTTTCTCTAAACCATAATTCATACGGTGTCATCTCATCGGAATTACGTGGTGCCCTATTTAAAGTGAATGTGGTTGTCTCTAATGCCTAACCCATGAACGATAGTGGTAATTCGATAAGAGACATCATGGTACGCACCATATCCAATAGGGTGCAACTATGATGTTCGGACACACCATCACATTATGGTGTTCCAGGCGGTATTAATTGCGAAACAATTTCCACAATGTCTTAATTGTGTGCCAAAACTCGTAACTCAGATATTCATCTCTATGATCATATCATAGACATTTTATCCTCTTGTCACAATGATCTGCTACTTCACTCTGAAATTACTTGAACCATTCAATAATTCAGACTTGTGTTTCATCAAGTAAATATACTCAACATTTACTCGAATCATCTGTGAAGTAAGAACATAATGATATTCACTGCATGCCTCAGCACTCATTCGACTGCACACATCAAAATGTGTTACTTCCAACAAGTTGCTATCTTGTTCCATCTTACTGAAAATGAGGCTTTTCAGTCATCTTGCCCATGTGGTATGATTTGCATATCTCAAGTGATTCAAAATCAAGTGAGTCCGAACGATCCATTTGCATGGAGTTTCTTCATGCATATACACCAATAGACATGGTTCGCATGTCTCAAACTTTTCAAAAACGAGTGAGTCCAAAGATCCATCAACATGGAGCTTCTTCATGCGTTTTATACCATTATGACTTACATGGCAGTGCCACAAGTAAGTGGTACTATCATTACTATCTTATATCTTTTGGCATGAAAATGTGTATCACTACGACCGAGATTCAATAAACCATTCCTTTAGGTGCAAGACCATTGAAGGTATTATTCAAAAATAGAGTAACCATTATTCTCCTTAAATGAATAACCGTATTGCGATAGACATAATCCAATCATGTCTATGCTCAACGCAAACACCAATCTCGGTGGTAGAGGGAGCGTGCGATGCTTGATCATATCAACCTTGGAAACACTTCCAACATATATCGTCAGCTCACCTTTAGCTAGTCTCCGTTTATTCCGTAGCTTTTATTTCGAGTTACTAACACTTAGCAACCGAACCGGTATCCAATACCCTGGTGCTACTAGGAGTACTAGTAAAGTACACATTAACATAATGTATATCCAATATACTTCTATCGACCTTGCCAGCCTTCTCATCTACCAAGTATCTAGGGTAATGCTGCTCCAGTGGTTGTTCCCCTTATTACAGAAGCACTTAGTCTCGGGTTTGGGTTCAACCTTGGGTTTCTTCACTAGAGCAGCAGCTGAATTGCCGTTTCATGAAGTATCCCTTTGTTCCCTTGCCCTTCTTGAAACTAGTGGTTTCACCAACCATCAACAATTGATGCTCCTTCTTGATTTCTACTTTCGCGGTGTCAAACATCATGAATATTTCAAGGATCATCATATCTATCCCTGATATGTTATAGTTAATCACGAAGCTCTAGCAGCTTGGTGGCAATGACTTTGGGGAAACATCACTATCTCATCTGGAGGATCAACTCCCACTCGATTCAAGTGATTGTTGTGCTCAGACAATCTGAGCACAAGCTCAACGATTGAGCTTTTCTCCCTTAGTTTGCAGGCTAAGAAAATCGTCGGAGGTCTTATACCTCTTGACGTGGGCACGAGCCTGAAATCCCAATTTCAGCCCTCGAAACATCTCATATGTTCCGCGACGTTTCGAAAACGTCTTTGGTGCCTCTACTTAAACCATTTAATTGAACTATCACGTAGTTATCAAAACGTGTATGTCCGATGTTCGCAACATCGACAAACGACGTTGGGGTTCAGCACACTGAGCGGTGCATTAAGGACATAAGCTTTCTACTGATCGCATAATCGCTACTATCAACTTTCAACTATATTTTCTCTAGGAACATATCTAAACAGTGGAACTAAAGCGCGAGCTTACGACATAATTTGCAAAAGGTCTTTTGACTATGTTCAGGATAATTAAGTTCATCTTATGAACTCCCACTTAGATAGACATCCCTCTGGTCATCTAAGTGATCACATGATCCGAGTCAACTAGGCCGTGTCCGATCATCACGTGAGACGGACTAGTCATCATCGGTGAACATCTTCATGTTGATCGTATCTACCATACGACTCATGCTCGACCTTTCGGTCTCCGTGTTCCGAGGCCATGTCTGCACATGCTAGGCTCGTCAAGTTAACCCTAAGTGTTTTCGCTGTGTAAAACTGTCTTACACCCGTTGTATGTGAACGTAAGAATCCATCACACCCGATCATCACGTGGTGCTTAGAAGCGACGAACTGTAGCAACGGTGCACAGTTAGGGGAGAACACTTCTTGAAATTTTGTAAGGGATCATCTTATTTACTACCGTCGTCCTAAGCAAACAAGATGCATAAACATGATAAACATCACATGCAATCAAATAGTGACATGATATGGCCAATATCATTTTGCTCCTTTTGATCTTCATCTTCGGGGCTCCATGATCATCATCGTCACCGGCACGACACCATGATCTCCATCATCATGATCTCCATCATCGTGTCTTCATGAAGTTGTCACGCCAACGACTACTTCTACTTCTATGACTAACGCGTTTAGCAATAAAGTAAAGTAGTTTACATGGCGTTCTTCAATGACACGCAGGTCATACAATAAATAAAGACAACTCCTATGGCTCCTGCCGGTTGTCATACTCATCGACATGCAAGTCGTGAATCCTATTACAAGAACATGATCAATCTCATACATCACATATCATTCATCACATTCTTCTTGGCCATATCACATCACATAGCATACCCTGCAAAAACAAGTTAGACGTCCTCTAATTGTTGTTGCATGTTTTACGTGGCTGCTATGGGTTTCTAGCAAGAACGTTTCTTACCTACGCAAGACCACAACGTGATATGCCAATTGCTATTTACCCTTCATAAGGACCCTTTTCATCGAATCCGTTCCGACTAAAGTGGGAGAGACTGGCACCCGCTAGCCACCTTATGCACCAAGTGCATGTCAATCGGTGGAACCTGTCTCACGTAAGAGTACGTGTAAGGTCGGTCCGGGCCGCTTCATCCCACAATACCGTCGAAACAAGATTGGACTAGTAACGGTAAGCATATTGAACAACATCAACGCCCACAACTACTTTGTGTTCTACTCGTGCAAAGAATCTACGCAATAGACCTAGCTCATGATGCCACTGTTGGGGAACGTAGCAGAAATTCAAAATTTTCCTACGTGTCACCAAGATCTATCTATGGAGAGACCAGCAACGAGTAGAAAGAGAGTGCATCTACATACCCTTGTAGATCGCTAAGCGGAAGCGTTCAAGTGAACGGGGTTGATGGAGTCGTACTCGTCGTGATTCAAATCACCGATGATCCTAGTGCCGAACGGACGGCACCTCCGCGTTCAACACACGTACAGCCCGGTGACGTCTCCCACGCCTTGATCCAGCAAGGAGAGAGGGAGAGGTTGAGGAAGACTCCATCCAACAGCAGCACAACGGCGTGGTGGTGGTGGAGGAGCGTGGCAATCCAGCAGGGCTTCGCCAAGCACCATGGGAGAGGAGGAGTAGGGAGAGAGGTAGGGCTGTGCCAGAACTTCGTGTATAGCTCCCATGCGCCTCCCCACTATATATAGGGGTGGAGGGGCTGGTTTCTTGCCCTCCAAGTCCATTGGGGCGTTGGCCAAGGTGGGAGGAAAGAAATCTCATTATTTCCTTCCCCACCGATTGTTATCCCCCCTTTTTAGGGATCTTGATCTTATCCCTTCGGGATATGATCTTATTCCTTCTAAGGGGGGATCTTGGTGCGCCTTGACCAGGGGTGTGGGGCCTTGCCCCCACTACCCACGTCCATGTGGGTCCCCCCATGCAGGTGGGCCCCACTCCGGAACCTTCTAGAACCTTCCCGGTACAATACCGAAAAATCCCGAACATTTTCCGGTGGCCAAAATAGGACTTCCCATATATAAATCTTTACCTCCGGACCATTCCGGAACTCCTCGTGACGTCCGGGATCTCATCCGGGACTCCGAACAACATTCGGTAACCACATACAAACTTCCTTTATAACCCTAGCGTCATCGAACCTTAAGTGTGTAGACCCTACGGGTTCGGGAGACATGTAGACATGACCGAGACGTTCTCCGGTCAATAACCAACAGCGGGATCTGGATACCCATGATGGCTCCCACATGTTCCACGATGATCTCATCGGATGAACCACGATGTCAAGGACTTAATCAATCCCGTATTCAATTCCCTTTGTCTATCGGTATGTTACTTGCCCGAGATTCGATCGTCGGTATCCAATACCTTGTTCAATCTCGTTACCGGCAAGTCACTTTACTCGTTCCGTAACACATCATCCCGTGATCAACTCCTTGGTCACATTGCGCATATGATGATGTCCTACCGAGTGGGCCCAGAGATACCTCTCCGTTTACACGGAGTGACAAATCCCAGTCTCGATCCGCATAAAACAATAGATACTTTCGGAGATACCTGTAGTGCACCTTTATAGTCACCCAGTTACGTTGTGACTTTTGATACACCCAAAGCACTCCTACGGTATCCAGGAGTTACACGCTCTCATGGTCGAAGGAAGAGATACTTGACATTGGCAAAGCTCTAGCAAATGAACTACACGATCTTTTGTGCTAGTCTTAGGATTGGGTCTTGTCCATCACATCATTCTCCTAATGATGTGATCCCGTTATCAACGACATCCAATGTCCATAGCCAGGAAACCATGACTATCTGTTGATCACAACGAGCTAGTCAACTAGAGGCTCACTAGGGACATATTGTGGTCTATGTATTCACACGTGTATTACGATTTCCGGATAATACAGTTATAGCATGAATAAAAGACAATTATCATGAACAAGGAAATATAATAATAATACTTTTATTATTGCCTCTAGGGCATATTTCCAACAGCGCGTTTGGCCAATTTGGCCGAACGCACTCGACTGGAGAATCTTCAGCGAGCACTCGACGAGCGCGCGCGGCAACGAGTTCCCGACACCAGTCGACGTCAACTCTTCCCGCCAACTCAGGTATATCGAACCCCAGTCCAGAATTTAGCAGCTGCGACCCGTATTGCAGAGTCCATCCAGCCCTCTCAGTCGGAAGCTGGCAGAGGCTTGATGCAGATCAGGGATCTGCTCCGGGCAGCAGGCGATCAGAATTCGGCCGTATCGCAGTCGCGCAACAGAATTCACAGTCCATCCGTCGCTGCGAATACTGTTCAGTCGGCTCATAGCCCCAGATCGCCTCCGCGGCGTGAAGGGCGCGAGAATCGGCGAGACCAATATGGAGACCGACACGACCGAGATGATAGGCGTCGAGTGCCCAATTCCCCTCCGAGGGGTGGGTCTTACGCTCCTCGGCAGCAAGATGACAGACGTCCGCTTAGTGCGGGGCGAGGAGTTCCAGTCGACCCTAGAGAACCAGGCTTCGACGCGCGATCCATTATCGTGCAAGTCTTGGTCGACCGGAACAGAGCCCATCGAGGTGGACTCGACAGAGATGCGCCCACGAGCAGTCGAGTGCATGTTTCTGGTCCTGAATGTTTCAGCAGAGCTATCAGAGCCACAGTGATCCCTCCCAATTTCAGGTTGGCAACAGGAGTCAGCAAGTTCACTGGTGAGTCTAAGCCTGAAACTTGGCTTGAGGACTACCGAGTGGCGGTTCAGATTGGTGGTGGGAACGACGAGGTGGCCATGAAGCATTTGCCCCTCATGCTGGAAGGTTCTGCCAGGGCATGGTTGACTCAATTACCTCCTAGCAGCATTTACACTTGGGAAGATCTGTCCCGAGTGTTCATCGGAACGTTTGAAGGAACTTGCAAGCGACCGGCTGGATTGACGGAGCTGCAAGTCTGCATGTAGAAGACCAATGAGACCCTCAGGGAGTATATTCAGAGATGGATCACTTTGCACCATACTGTGGAGAATGTGTCTGATCATCAGGCAGTCTGCGCCTTTAAGGATGGTGTCAAGAACAGAGAATTGAGTTTGAAATTTGGTCGAACCGGTGACATGACCTTGAGTCGGATGATGGAGATTGCTACCAAGTACGCCAACGGTGAAGAAGAAGACCGACTCCGAAGCGGCAAGCACAAGCCGAGTCAGTCGGAAAAGGGAAACACCAGTCGGAAACAGAAGCGGAAGGCTGAACCGGCAGCTCCTGGGGAGGCTCTGGCCGTGACTCAGGGAAAGTTTAAAGGGAAAACAAAAGGATCCTGGAACCCTAAGAAGGTAAAGGATAAAGAAGGGAACGACGTGATGGATATGCCGTGTCACATCCACACGAAGAAAGACGAAGAGGGGAATATCATCTACCCGAAGCATACCACTCGCCAATGTCGACTCCTGATCCAGCAGTTTCAGGGAAAACAGTCTAAAGACAAGGAGAAGGAGTCGGACAAGGCCGAAGACAAGGAGGACAGTGAGGAAGGATATCCGCATATCAACTCCACTCTGATGATCTTTGCAGATGTGGAAAGCAAGAGTCGATTGAAAGTTATTAACCGTGAGGTGAACATGGTTGCCCCAGCAAAAGCAAATTATCTGAGATGGTCCCAAACACCCATCACATTCGACCAATCTGATCACCCGACTCATATTGCCACCCCTGGGAGGCAAGCTTTGGTGGTCGATCCAGTTGTCGAAGGCACTCGACTGACAAAAGTGCTGATGGACGGTGGTAGTGGGCTGAATTTGTTGTATGCAGACACACTGAAAGGAATGGGCATTCCGATGTCCCGACTGAGCACCAGTAACATGAGCTTTCATGGAGTTATACCAGGGAAGAAAGCCGAGTCACTCGGCCAAATAGCTCTGGACGTGGTGTTTGGTGATTCGAAACATTTTCGCAAAGAGAAGTTGACGTTTGAGGTCGTGGATTTTCAGAGTGCATATCATGCCATTTTGGGGAGACCAGCTTATGCACGGTTCATGGCTCGACCATGTTACGTGTACCTCAAATTGAAGATGCCCGGCCCCAAAGGAGTGATCACTGTCACCGGTGATCGGAAAAAGGCAGAAGAGTGCTTTCAGAAGGGCTCAAAGATTGCTGATTCCCAGGTGACAGCGGTCGAGTTCGAAGAATACAAGCAAAACGCAGATCCGAGTGACTTGCTGCGATCCAAGAAACCCGCCACAGAATCTGCATTTCAGTCGTCCGGTGAGACGAAGCCTGTTCACATTCACCCGACCGACCCCGATGCAGCTCCGACCCACATCTCCACGACACTCGACCCGAAATAGGAAGAAGCGCTCATCCAGTTCCTCCGTGAGAACTGGGACATTTTTGCATGGAAGCCCGCTGACATGCCAGGTGTTCCCAGGGGACTGGCTGAGCATCGCCTAAGAGTCGACTCATCTGCAAAACCAGTCAAAGAGCATCTTCGGCGGTCCGCCGTCCAGAAGAGAAAAGCCATTGGTGAGGAAGTGGCTCGACTGTTGGCGGCAGGATTTATCCGAGAGATATACCACTCCGAGTGGCTCGCTAATGTCGTCATGGTTCCTAAGAAGGACAAATCACTCCGAATGTGCATTGATTTCAAGCACATCAACCGGGCCTGCCCGAAAGATCATTTTCCTCTCCCTCGCATAGATCAAATTGTTGACTCGACCGCGGGATGCGAGAGATTGTCTTTTCTAGACGCCTACTCCGGGTACCACCAGATCCGTCTGTACGGACCCGACGAGGTAAAAACAGCTTTCATCACTCCATTCGGGTGCTTCTGCTATATCACCATGCCATTCGGCCTCAAGAATGCCGGAGCCACATTTATGCGAATGATTCAGAAGTGTCTACTCACTCAAATCAGTCGGAATGTGGAAGCGTATATGGATGATATCGTCGTCAAGTCACGAAAAGGTTCCGACCTGCTCGCTGACCTCGCCGAAACATTTGCCAACCTCAGAAGGTATGATATCAAGCTCAATCCATCAAAGTGCACATTCGGAGTTCCTGGTGGCAAGTTACTCGGTTTTCTCGTTTCCGAGCGAGGGATCGACGCTAATCCAGAGAAGATCGGCACTATTCTCCGAATGAAACGCCCTGTGCGAGTGCACGATGTCCAGAAGCTTACTGGATGCTTGGCCGCATTAAGTCGATTCATCTCACGACTCGGTGAAAAGGCATTGCCTCTTTACCGACTGATGAAGAAGGCAGACAAGTTCGAGTGGACTCCAGAAGCTGATGCAGCGTTTGCCGAGCTAAAAGCTCTGCTCTCCACCCAGCCGGTGCTTGCTGCTCCAATCAGCAAAGAGCCTTTGTTGCTTTATATCGCAGCCACAGGACAAGTCGTCAGTACTGTGCTTACGGTCGAGCGGGAAGAAGAAGGAAAAGCTTTCAAAGTTCAGCGCCCAGTGTATTATTTGTCTGAAGTCTTGACTCCATCCAAGCAAAGATATCCTCATTATCAGAAGCTTGTGTATGGAATATACATGACCACAAAGAAGGTTGCTCATTATTTCTCTGATCATTCCATCACAGTCGTCAGCGACGCTCCACTATCAGAGATCTTGCACAACAGAGATGCAACTGGTCGAGTGGCTAAATGGGCGATTGAACTTCTTCCCCTTGATATCAAGTTTGAGGCAAAGAAAGCCATTAAGTCCCAGGCAATAGCAGATTTCCTTGCCGAGTGGATTGAACAGCAGCAGCCGACTGAAGTTCACTCGGAGCATTGGACCATGTTCTTTGATGGCTCTAAGATGTTGAATGGTTCCGGTGCTGGGGTTGTCCTGGTTTCCCCCAGAGGAGATAAGCTCAGATATGTGCTCCAGATTCACTTTGATTCCTCCAACAATGAGGCAGAATATGAGGCCCTCTTATACGGATTGCGCATGGCCATTTCACTCGGCGTCCGTCGCCTGATGGTCTATGGCGACTCGGATTTAGTGGTCAACCAAGTGATGAAGGAGTGGGACGTGAGAAGCCCAGCCATGACTGGATACTGCAGTGCAGTGAGGAAGCTGGAAAAGAAGTTCGAGGGGTTGGAGCTCCATCATATACCCCGACTGAAAAATCAAGCAGCTGATGATCTAGCAAAGATAGGTTCCAAGAGAGAAGCCATTCCGAGTGGTGTGTTCTTGGAGCATATACACACTCCGTCAGTCAAAGAAGATCCTTTCACCGAAGAAGCTCCACAGCCCAAGAGTGCCACAGATCCGACTGAGGTTGAAGTCCCAGCAGTGGTCGACTTGGTCATGGAGGTCTTGGTGGTCATTCCCGACTGGACAGTTCCATATATCGCGTATATCCTGAGAAAAGAGCTCCCGGAGGATGAGGAAGAGGCTCGACAGATCGTCCGTCGATCTAAAGCTTTTACCGTAATCAAAGGACAGTTATACAGAGAAAGCGCGACTGGAGTTGGTCAGAAGTGCATAACACCAGAAGAAGGTCGAATCATCCTTAATGATATCCACTCGGGAACCTGTGGTCATCATGCGTCCTCTCGGACCATCGTGGCCAAAGCATACCGAGCCGGATTTTACTGGCCAAAGGCGAATGAGATGGCAAAGGAAATAGTGGATAAGTGCGAAGGATGTCAGTTCTACTCGAATATGTCACACAAGCCTGCATCAGCTCTGAAGACCATTCCACTCGTCTGGCCTTTCGCAGTATGGGGGTTGGACATGGTCGGTCCTTTGAGAACAGGTCGAAGTGGCTTCACGCATGTACTGGTGGCAGTCGACAAGTTCACCAAGTGGATTGAGGCTAAACCAATCAAGAACCTTGACGCCGGTGCTGCTGTTAGCTTCATCAGGGAACTGATATTCAGATATGGAGTCCCGCACAGCATCATTACGGATAATGGGTCGAACTTTGACTCGGAGGAATTCAGAGATTTCTGTAACTCTCAAGGCACACGAGTCGACTACGCTTCAGTCGCCCATCCGCAGTCGAATGGACAAGCAGAGCGAGCCAATGGCCTGATTCTCAAGGGATTGAAACCCCGACTGATGCGTGATCTCAAGCATGCAGCTGGAGCTTGGGTCGACGAACTTCCCTCGGTGCTTTGGGGACTGCGGACCACACCTAATCGGTCGACCGGAAGAACTCCATTCTTCTTGGTCTACGGAGCTGAAGCAGTCTTGCCGAGTGATCTTCTCCACAATGCTCCTCGAGTTGAAATCTACAACGAAGCAGAAGCTGAACAAGCGCGGCAGGACGCAGTCGACCTTTTAGAGGAAGAAAGGGAGATGGCTCTGATCCGGTCGACCATCTACCAACAAGATTTGCGTCGTTTCCACGCCAGAAATGTGAGGGGTCGAGCCTTCCAGGAAGGAGATTTAGTTCTCCGAGTGGATCAAAAGAAACAACACAAGCTTGCTCCTTCTTGGGAAGGACCCTTCATCGTTACCAAAGTTCTCCACAACGGGGCGTACCGTCTTTACAACGTCGAACATAATATCGACGAGCCCCGAGCTTGGAATGCGGAACTACTCCGCCCATTTTACACTTAAGTTTAATCACTCGGATGAGTTGCAATAAAGTACTTCTGTAGTTCATGGGTCTCAAAATAACAGTGTCATAGTTCCTCCATAATTTTTGTCACTTTTTATTTTGTCCAATAAAATTTTCCCCTCAGTGGGTGACTTAGCCGCGAATCCGTTTCGCCTAAGTTTGTAAAAATCCTACCGAGTGGTGAGCCAGACTCCCACTCAGAGGCTTAGCCGCGAATCCGTTTCGCCTAAGTTTGTAAAAATCCTACCGAGTGGTGAGCCAGACTCCCACTCAGAGGCTTAGTTGCGAATCCGTTTCGCCTAAGATTAAATAAAATCCTACCGAGTGGTAAGCCAGACTTCCACTCGGAGGCTTAGCTGCGAATCCGTTTCGCCTAAGATTAAATAAAATCCTACCGAGTGGTAAGCCAGACTTTCACTCGGAGGCTTAGCTGCAGTCCAAGTACTCGTCTAAGATATAAAAATCCTACCGAGTGAAGAGCAAACCTCTCACTCGGGGGCTTAGCTGCAGCCCAGTGCTCGCCTAAGATATAAAAATCCTACCGAGTGAAGAGCAAACCTCTCACTCGGGGGCTTAGCTGCAGTCCAAGTACTCGCCTAAGATATAAAAATCCTACCGAGTGAAGAGCAAACCTCTCACACGGGGGCTTAGCTGCAGTCCAAGTACTCGCCTAAGATATAAAAATCCTACCGAGTGAAGAGCAAACCTCTCACTCGGGGGCTTAGCTGCAGTCCAAGTACTCGCCTAAGATATAAAAATCCTACCGAGTGAAGAGCAAACCTCTCACTCGGGGGCTTAGCTGCAGTCCAAGTGCTCGCCTAAGATATAAAATCCTACCGAGTGAAGAGCAAACCTCTCACTCGGGGCTTAGCTGCAGTCCAGTACTCGCCTAAGATATAAAAATCCTACCGAGTGAAGAGCAAACCTCTCACTCGGGGGCTTAGCTGCAGCCCAGTGCTCGCCTAAGATATAAAATCCTACCGAGTGAAGAGCAAACCTCTCACTTGGGGGCTTAGCTGCAGCCCAGTGCTCGCCTAAGATATAAAAATCCTACCGAGTGAAGAGCAAACCTCTCACTCGGGGGCTTAGCTGCAGCCCAGTGCTCGCCTAAGATATAAAATCCTACCGAGTGAAGAGCAAACCTCTCACTCGGGGGCTTAGCTGCAGTCCAAGTACTCGCCTAAGTTATGAAAATCATACCGAGTGAAGAGCAAACCTCTCACTCGAGGGCTTAGCTGCAGCCCAGTGCTCGCCTAAGTGGATTAAGGAATAAGTCGACTGCAGTGAGCGTCTTGCTTTGAGCCTGCAAAAGACATTTCGAGCCAAAAGCAATCATATTCAAACACCAAGTTCAAGTTGGGATCGATTCCAAAAGGAACCGAAAGTGCTCAGGCACTAAGCCTGTTAAAGTTTATCGGTTACAACTCCACTCGGCATACCGAGGCAAATTTAAAGCGTCAAGCTTAGAAGAAGTTTTTTACCCCTCCTGTGGAGGGCTGGAAGGTGCAACAAACTCATCAAGATCAATTCCATCTGCGATCCGAGTGGCAGCAGCAAGGAAAGTTTCCATAAAGGACCTGAAGTCGTGTTTCTTGGTGTTGGCCACCCGGAGGGCCGCCAGCTTGTCTTCTCGCGCATCTTTGCAGTGGACTCGGGCCAGACACAGAGCAACATCTGCACCGCACCGAGCCGAGGACTTTTTCCACTCCTGCACTCGACCAGGGACTGTGTTCAAGCGAGCCATCAGCGACTCGAGGTCGTTCTGGAGTGTCTCCCCAGGCCAGAGCGTCGAGTCGATGCGAGATGTGGCGACCTTCAGCCTTGCAAGATAGTCCACGACAGCTGCAACACGGGACTCCAGTCGGAAAACATTCATGGCAACTTCGTCGTTCACCGGAGAATTGACGGGGTCAAGGTTTGGTTCCAGCCGGCTAGTTTCTTCTTCAAAGTTTTGACAAAATTCTGCAAGGACGATCACCGAGTCAAGGCAATGGTCGAATGGAAAAACCACGGTTGGAAATGATTGCCGAGCATAGAGATTTACCTTCAAGCATAAGAAACAGCTTCTTGGCAAGACCATTCAGGAAGGCCTCCAGATCTTTTTTCTTCCCAAGAGCAGCTTTCAGATTGGTATTTTCTTGCTCAAGCTTTGCGACTGAAGCTAACTTCTCGTCAACAAGCTTGATCTTCTCAGCTAGTTCAAGGTCTTTCTTCCGTTGGGCCTCCCTCACCTTACCTGCAAGTTACAGCAAGATCAGATTTTGAAACAAATGAAGGGAAAAAGCAGTCGTCAAGGTCTCACCAAACATACCTTCGGTCTCCTCCTTTGCCTTCGTCAGATTCTCCTGAACCAGTTTCAAATTCAGCTCGAGCTGAATGTGCTTGTTTTCCAGCTCAGAGTAGCGAGCCACAAGATCACAGGAGTTCTGCGAAGAACCAATCGACTAAATGTCAAATATAATTCACTTCCGAGTGAAAAAGGAAAAATCACGCGTTTCTAAGACTACAGCCGAATACAAGCATTCGACCGTAGTCTCGGGGACTACACCCAGTGGGTGCACTCAGCGTGCCCCCACTAATCCTATTGAAGATAAAGTCGACCAGTCGACCTCAAAAAAGAGATATATTCTTTAAGACTGTAATCGACTGCCAGCAGTCGACCACAGTCTCGGGGACTACACCCAGTGGGTGCACTCAGCGTGCCCCCACCGGTTTGCGAAATCCATTCGACATAGTCGAATGACGGAAAGACTGAACTTATGAAGCCTAAGACCGACTGCCAGCAGTCGACCTTAGCCTTGGAGACAGAGTCGACCAGTCGACCGGTTTGCGAAATCCAGTCGCCATAGTCGAATGACGGAAAGACTGAAATTATAAAGCCTAAGGCCGACTGCCAGCAGTCGACCTTAGCCTTGGGGACTACACCCAGCGGGTGCACTCAGCGTGCCCCCGCTAACACGGAGTTTAACTCGACACACCCACTGGGTGACTACTATAAATTCTGGAAAGAAAAGTTTTTGATAGCATATCCTAACAGAACAAACGGTGGTCGACTGACCTGAACATTGCTTTGGAGGGCGGAACTGGCGTCGTAAGCTGCCTGGCTCGCATCCCGGATGGTCTTCAACTGCTCCATCATGATCCCTGCCTGGCGTATCGCCTCCTTCGCTGCGCCAGCTTGGTCCTCTGGGACGTGGTGCGTCGTGAAGAGGGAGGGCTGCGGAGCACTCGTCAGTGGATCTGCGAAGGACACGGTGTGTCGAGTGGTGTTCTCCTCCTCCGCGACCAGAGTCTCAGGCACCGTCACATCCTGGGTCACCCTGCTGGCAGACGCTTTCCTACTCCTTCTGTACTTCAGCGGTTCCTCATCTTCATCATCATCAGGGAGAGTGATAACAACATTGGATGGAGCTACAGAAAAGAATCAGGATTAGATCATGAGTCAGTCGACTAAAGATAGTGTTAAGAGTATAGTACTAGGTTTTGAGGTTGCTGCGTCCTCCATCTCATGGTCGTCAGCCCGGGCCGAGGTCTCAGAAGTAGCAGCACTGCAACTCCAAAGAGTCAGTCGACTAACTCCAGCGCCAACCAGAGATAAAGTTCACACAAAACAAGAAGACTTAAGCAACACGATTACCCTGATATGGTGGGGATAGACACCTACATCTTCGGCAGGTGCTTGGTCGGCTTCGACGGGGCCGCCCTGGGCTGCTTCGACGCCTTTTCAGTCGGTGCCGGAGAGGTGGTCTGAGGGCGCTTGGTCGACTGTGTAACAGTCGCAACCCCCTCGCCGCGTTCGGTCGCAGGGTCATGGACAAGTTTCGACCGCCTTTCCGAGCGCGGTGGTGCGACCTCCTCCTCCTCCTCCTCTTCCTCGTCCTCATCGTCATCATCATCATCATCGTCATCATCATCATCAGCCTCAGCGGCGTCTGAGTCCCACTCCTCCTCCTGGCTCTCGCCCCCGCCCGCTTCTCCCTCCTCGGTCGGAGCCTGTGCTCCATTGGGCATCGAGTACAGCTCAATGAGGGCCTGATAGACATCAAGACAAAGATCAGTCGACCGATCAGCAGAGAAAACAGAAATAAATGTGACGAGAATACAATGGGAAGTGGAGCAGACATACCTTGTTTGGATCACTGTGGCAGTCGAGTGGAGGAATCCTTCTGGCTCCGCGAGGGTTATCTTTGTTCCCAGTAACAGCGGCCATCCACCTTTCCAGAGTGGTATCGTCGACTGTTTTCGGATTGACCCGAGTCACATCCTCAGTCCCGCAGTACAACCACATGCAATGGCTCCAGAATTGAAGAGGCTGGATTCGACGCCTAAGGAAAACTTCCAGGAGATCCATACCCGTCACTCCCTCCCGAACCAACTGAACTACGCACTCCATCAGCATCTTCACGTCAGCTTTCTCCTCCGGAATCAACTTCAGAGAGGAGGGCTTGTTCACTCGGTCCATGGTAAATTGAGGGAGTCCACTCGACTGCCCCGGCGTCGACTGATCCTGGCAGTAGAACCAGGTCGACTGCCAGCCTCTGACTGACTCGGGAAATGTCATGGCTGGGAAGGTGCTCTTGTTCCTCACCTGGATCCCCAGACCTCCACACATTTGGACAACTCGGGTTCTTTCGTCGCCTGGGCTCGCCTTCTTCACGGTTTGAGAGCGACACGTGAATATGTGCTTGAACAAGCCCCAATGCGGTCGACAGCCCAGAAAACTCTCACACATGGACACAAACGCGGCAAGATAGGCGATAGAATTCGGGGTGAAGTGGTGGAGTTGCGCTCCAAAGAAGTTCAAGAAACCACGGAAGAAAATGCTCGGCGGCAAAGAGAATCCGCGGTCGACATGGGTAGCCAGAAGCACGCACTCACCCTCTTCCGGCTGGGGCTGCCACTCTTTCCCCGGAAGCCTCGCAGCTCCATGAGGGATCAGGCCCTCGTTGGCCATGTCGAGGAGATCCTTCTCCGTGATGGTCGACTGGATCCAATCTCCCTGGACCCAGCCTTTCGGCAGGCGAGATCTAGACGAAGACCCGCCGCGGCTGGTGGATCTCCCCTTCGCCTTCTCCGTCGCCGACGCCTTCTTCGCGCGCTCCAGCGCCGCCGTCTTCTCCTTGACCATGGCTACCGGCGAGGCGCGTGAGGAGAAGTTGTGCGGAGGCGAGAGCGTGCGCGTTGGGCGGAGACGAAGGGAGCAGAGAGAGAATGCTGAGGCACTGTTCAAAAAACCCTCGCCGGGCGCATTTATAAGATCCCTTCCGAGTGGATGACAGGTGGGCCCGGTCGATCTAATCATATCCTGTAACAGTTGCGCAAGCGTGATACGTGGCGAAAAAAGCGGCGCGGGAATCGAGGCGTCTATGCCCCGTCCCATCCGAGCGCCGCGGTCCGCTCCGCTTCGCGCGCTCCCCCAAATTCCGTATCCCGCGGAATCCGCGGACGGCAGATCAGTCTGCCAGACGCGGGATTTCCTGCGATCCGTCGCTCGGAAATCAGCGAAGTCCAAAAAGATCACTCGACGAAGAAGAAGAATGGATCGAGTCGACTGAAGAAAAGTTGTTCACTATCAACAGAGAGAATTTTTTGGTTCAAAAACAACGCACAACCAGTATGCAAAAGCTAATCGGAAACAACATCAACTCCTTCATCACTCAAGCCTCAATCCATTCGGGGGCTAATGATGGAGTCACGTACCTAGGGTAGGGTCACAGACCTGATCTAAGTACCCTGCCCGAGGACACCCTTAGAAGAGATCACCTTCCAGTCGACCTATGAGGGACTCACTCGACTGACTTGAAGGACTCGACCACGAAGACTCACTCGACCACCAGAAGGTCAAGAGGCACTCTGCACTACAACGGCCTGTAATTAAGTAGACTTTATGATAGTAAAGACACTTTATGTGGGGCGTTACCTGTAACGCCCCGGACTTAATACACCTTAAACCCTTCATTACGTGGGCTGGCTGGGGTCCTGGCGCACTCTATATAAGCCACCCCCCTCCACAGGCAGAAGGGTTCGGCACCTTGTAATCCATATACACATAATCCACTCGACCGCCTCCGGGCTCCGAGACGTAGGGCTTTTACTTCCTCCGAGAAGGGCCTGAACTCGTACATCTCTTGTGTTTACAACCTCTCCATAGCTAGGACCTTGCCTCTCCATACCTACCCCCCACTCTACTGTCAGACTTAGAACCACGACACTGTCACAACTTCTTGACTTTATAATTTAGTTTTGACATTCACATTACCAATCTGTGTTACCCCAATGAAAGCGTATATCACTATAAACAATATTCCACGAAAGAGAAACCCAATGTAGACAACATTTGCCCATGGAGTACAAATATTGACCTCATTTAGTGGTAATTAATGTGTACTCCTAAACAGACGATGAAGGCTATGTTTCAGTTACCAAAAAGTGAAAATAACATAAGTAAGAAGCACAGTTGCAGTGATTACAATTTGGCATGAACTTTCTCCAGTGGGACAGGCACAATTTGCAGAGTGTGCTCAAACAAGAGGTAGTTATTCATCTCATTAGCTACAATCTTGGCCACCTGATATACCAAGAATTAACTGTTGGTACTGCAACTCTCTCAGACGAGTACTAACTAGAAAGAGCACCATGGGGACGCGGAGGGTTGGATGGAAATCTCACCAGGATGAGGTCGAAGATGAACCAGGAGGTGCCGAAGAGGAACAGGACAGGGACAACAGGAACGACATGAACTCCAGCCCTCTTCGACCAACCTCTGCACAAGCACAACCACACGCATGGCTCATGACTCAGTAGTTAGCGCGTACACCAAACTGTTGACTGTGGATTTCAGACATGTGTGCGTGCGTACCGTGAAGACGGCGATCCATGAAGCTGATCGAGACGTCGACGCAGGGCACGGCGATGGCGCCAAGCCGCGATGCCGCCGCCAAGGACGACGAGGGAGAGGACCCAGACCCCCGCTCGCAGTCGGTGGTGGTGACCATGTCCACAACGACCTCCGTCTTGGGCCACGGGATGAGCACGCCGTCCCGGACGGCGACCACCAGGTCCTTCCAGTGCTCATTCCCGAGCGGCGCGCTGGACGGGGAAGGGGTGGAGGCATCGGCGAGGAGCCAGCGGAGATGGCGGTGGAGGTGCGGCGCCGAGGGCGGGACGAGCGCGGAGGCCCTGCGGCGGAGGGCGCCGACTGAGGCCTCCGGGACGGGCGGAGGATGAGCGGCGGACGTCCTCCGGGAGGCAACAAGGAGCGGGTGGTGGCGCGCGGGCGCGGGCGTCGGGGTCGTATCTGAATCGGGAGGGATGGGATCGGCGGGGCGGCGGCGACGATGTGGGAGACGAGGGGAGGGATGCGGGAGAGGGAGCCCTAGGGTTCGTGGGGTGAGAGGGTGAGGGAGTTTTCTTTTTTCTTTTTCTTTTTTTTGAGACAAAGATGGGGAGGGGCTGAGGGAGAAAGGGCTGTCGTTGGATCCGAGAGCATCCGACGGCGTTTGTGCACGATCCGCGTGACATGTCCATGGACCAATCAGAACCCAGTAGACGTTACGACCTTCTAAATTGGTCGTAATCGACTAAAAATAAGGTGTTGAGCCATATTTTTTTCAAAAAAAGGTGTTGAATCATATAAAATTTTTTATGATATGAGAAGTTCAAAAAGAAACATTTCATTGTGTCACCAAATGTGACATAGTTTTTAGGAAAACTAACAAACTTGGAATTGGAATAAGACAAATATCTTTTAAAAATTGTTATGAGAAATGAGTTATTAGGGGGGGTCATTTTCTATTTTCGGAGTGCCAAAAATGTTACAGCACCACTTCATTTTCCAAAACTATAAGACAACATTTTATGTACAGTTGACCAAAATCTTTAGATGTAAAATGCTTTCGATCCACCTCTCATCAAAAAGACAAATTGTGTTTAAAAAAGCATCTACCTCGACATTCTTTTGTTTTTCTTCTACTTTTTCACATGAAAAATTCAAAGAAATGATCTTATATTGTGCACAATGGTGCATCTTGGAATGACAAACAATGTTACCTAAGAATGTTTTCATTTTCTTTGCACGGAAAATTCATTTTTCATTTTTCGAGTGCCCGAAAAGAGGCTTTTTTGTGAAGGACCTGCCAAATATTTGTTGCAAAATTGGACCAAATCATTTTTCTAAAATACTAAGCCATATTTAATGCACAATTGACCAAATGGTTGGGTGTAAAAAGTTTTGATCCACCTCTCGTGAAAAGACAAATTTCCGCCGATTCAGCTGGAAGCGGGTCAAATTTGAACTATAGCTGCCTTGTAGTTTGCTCTTTATTTTTTCCAAAAATCATTTCTAGGTACATAAGTATCTATTTAATCGGAGAAACACCAAAAACATTTCAAGATTCAACCACTAGCTACGAACGGTCATTCCCGCCGTTTTGACCGCATTTTGAAACGGGCATAAAAAATTCAAAAAAATCAAAAAATTAGGAAACCTTCGCATTGTGTCATTATATGTGGCCAAGTTCCCAGTAAAAATAACAAACTTGTAATACGGCAATTATTTTAAAAAAGTGTTCTCAGAAACGAGCTATCACGTATGGAGATCAATGGCTTTCAAGCCAAATGACCAATTTTATGGCCACATTCATGGCATAGTTTGTTCAAATGATCTTATATTGTGCACAAGGGTGCATATTGGAATGGCAAACAATGTTGCCTAAGGAAGTTTTCATTTTCTTTGGATGAAAAAACCATTTTCCATTTTTCGAGTGCCCAAAAGGAGGTTTTTTTGTGAAGGACCTCCCAAATATTTGTTGCAAAATTGGACCAAATCATTTTTCTAAAATACTAGGACATATTTAATGCACAATTGACCAAATGTTTGGGTGTAAAAAGTTTTGATCCACCCCTCGTGAAAAAGACAAATTTCCGCTGATTTAGTTGGAAGCGGGTCAAATTTGAACTATAGCTGCCTTGTAGTTTGCTCTTTATTTTTTCCAAAAATCATTTCTAGGTACTTAAGTATCTATTTAATCAGAGAAACACCAAAAAAATTCCAAGATTCAACCACTAGCTAGGAACGGTCATTCCCGCCGTTTTGACCGCATTTTGAAACGGGCATAAAAAGTTCAAAAAAAAATCAAAAAATTCTGAAACCTTCGCATTGTGTCATTATATGTGGCCAAGTTCTTAGGAAAAATAACAAACTTGTAATACGACAATTATTTTAAAAAAGTATTCTCAGAAACGAGCTATCACGTATGGAGATCAATGACTTTCAAGCCAAATGATCAATCTTATGGCCACATTCATGGCATGGTTTGTTAAAATGATCTCATATTGTGCACAAGGGTGCATATTGGAATGGCAAACAATGTTGCCTAAGGAAGTTTTCATTTTCTTTGGACGAAAAAACCATTTTCCATTTTTTGAGTGCCCAAAAGGAGGTTTTTTTGTGAAGAACCTCCCAAATAATTGTTGCCAAATTGGACCAAATCATTTTTCTAAAATACAAGGACATATTTAATGCACAACTTACCAAATGGTTGGATGTAAAAAGTTTTGATCCACCTCTCGTGAAAAAGACAAATTTCCGCCGATCAGTTGGAAGTGGGTCAAATTTGAACTGCAGCTGCCTCATAGTTTGCTATTTATTTTTTCAAGAAATCATTTCTAGTTACATAAGTACCTGTTTAATCATAAATACATGGTTTGGTGGCGATACGTCCAGGTTTGGGCGGTGGCCAAGGGCCCCAACTCTAGAGCGCGTAAACTCGCATGGCCGCCACGTGGTCACCGCGTGGTTGTGGCGTTGCAATGTGTTCTGGGCGGCATAGGCATGTCTAGTGGGTTGGGCACTCCCCAGGTAGGTGCTAGGAAGAAAATTACAACATAAGATTCTCACGAGGAGACCGATCGATGCTCAAACATGAATTAGCAGCCAAGTGTTTGATTAGTGGTACAGGAAATGTAAATGGCTAATGGGCGTGAGTTTTGGCTGAGGATGATCAGTTACTAAGAAGACCGTCTTCACAAATTTTCAGCTCAAAAGGAGGAGCCTAGGTGGTACTTGCTTTGCAAAGTACCACATTGGACATAAATACGAATGTTGAAGCTGGGCTCAAAATAATGAATGGATTGAGCTGGCATTTGGTGGAGGATGGTTATTTGGGCATAGGAAAGCACTGTAGAAAATGGATACTATTTGGACATGCCAAAGTGGTACTTCCTTCACAAAGTGCTGCTCTGAACATAATAGGAAAATTAATATTGTTGAATTATTTTTGAACTAGGAAAGGAAGGTTTTTGACATATTTGATGAAGATATGATCCAAACAATTTATGAGAATTTTTTGGGAATTTTTGGAATAACAAAAATATAAGTTGCTTCACAACCTAGGGCAAAAATTGACACATGGACATGACACATAGGCAAAACTGATGAGATGGCGCCTAGTCATCGCAACCCACCACAATTTACAAGGCTATGACCATCTATATTGGCCGTTAACAACTAGAAATAAGGCAGCGGACTAGCACTGTTTGCTTTATGACCATTTCGTGTAAGGAAATTACGACCTTTCTGACCAAAATGGTCACAATGTTTAGGGTTTGGAGCCCCCCGAACAACTTTTTACCAATTGGTCTCAAATGGTCATAGATTTATGACCAATTCTTTCAGGGTCACTGACAGAAGGTCACTAGTTGACATATTTCTTGTAGTGTACGAGCCCTACCCCTCGGTTTATATAGATACCGGGAGGGGGGGGGGGGGTCTAGGGTTATATCCTAGTTGGCTATGTACAAAGAGAATGGGTTGTAGATGATTTCTAACATCTTGGAGTGCACGGTTGGTCTTCCGGAATCTTCCTTTCATGCGCCATGGGCCACTTCAACATGGCCCACTAGTTAACCAACATGGGGGTCCTCGGCCTGTCCCACCAGGCCGGGAGACAACATGGTAAGAGGCCCCCGTCAGAGAGACCATCAAATGCCCCGGCAGAAAAAACCATCGATTCAGCAGTACCAGTTTGACGTCAAGGAAGTGTACATGATCTACGAGATGCATAACTCTAAGAATCAACGGAAGCGCGTGCTCCGCGAAGTGCGCACCATACAGACCGCACAACCACACCATTGGCCGGGTTGCAAAATTCCGATCACATTTGATCTTTGAGATAACCGATTAATTCTATTTTTATGCTTATCAGACCGTTGTTGACACCAGATTATCTTTGAATTTCTAAGAAAGTCACTCCGATAATGCCACTAATGACTATAGAATGCGAGGGATCGTGAAATCCTCTCTTTATTTTGTTTCTAGAGAAAAATGAGGCCATACATGGAGAAAATGAATCATTTTGAAGGAAAGAAACCATGGCACAGCCGGACAGACACCTGAATTTCTCTATTTTCGTGTTTTTCTGTCGGGTTTTTTTGCTTTTTATTTCATTATTTTTTTAATTTCCTTTTACTTTTATTTTTTATTTTTCTTTCTTTTTGCACAGTTTCTTTTTCATTTTGTGAACATCTTTTTCAAATTTGTGAACATTTTAATCATAATCATTTTTCTAGTTTGCAAACATTTTTATGAACTTGTGAACATTTTTAAATTCATGGATACTTTTTGAAACTCATAAACATTTGAATCAACAAATATTTTTGAAATTTGGGAACATGTTTGGAAATGGATGAACATTTTGTTGTTTGACGGACATTTTTTGTATTGCATGAATATTTTTTAATGTCTTGAACACCTTTTGAATTAATGAACTTTATTTTGTGATTCATGACTATTTTTTGATTGATGTGAACTTTTAAAAAAAAGTCATGAACATTTTTTGAGTTCGTGAACATTTGTTCAAATTGACAAACATTTTATCATTTCTTGAACATATTTGAAAATTCAAGATGCTTTTGGAGAAAATTCCTTATATAACACCGTTTTAAATTTTGATTCCCTATTTGACACTGGAAAACTTTTTCTTCCCTATATAACACTGCGCCTAAATTTTATGCCCTTCACGACACTTCCGTCCATTTTAAGCCTTAAAGATGTTAAATGACACCTAAAAAGACCTATTTACCCCTCATGTGGCATGTGATCAAAATTTTAGGTTTATGTGTGTATGCGGCCGACTCGTTTTGTGTACGTCACGGACAAGCACCGAGGAGAATTAGTACGGCTGAACGCTGCCGCCACGCGTACTGGTGCTGCTCGCACCTCTTGGCCTCCGATGCGGCTGGCCGCAAAGCTTCTTGTGCTCTGAACTGATGGCAGCTGATACGAACGATGCATAGAGATAGTCCCTTCGCTCGGACACTGCCTTCCTCCTCCTACATGCAGCACTCCTGCTCTACCTTTGTTGTCGTTAATAAGCCCTGTTCAAGAATTCGTCCAACTAATCAGTTAACTTGCCAATTAATCCCTATTCATAGGATCATCGAGTAGCCGATAAACGGATAAATCGTTCGATTAATTGATTAAATGACTGATTAAGTTGCCGATTAACCTATTAATCCTCAACTCGCCAGCCAACCAAGCAGCTACCAATTAACGAGTTCCTCAACAATATTAATAAGTTTCTACTCCACCAAGCACGTGCTCCTCCGCCCCCATTAAACCCTTTAACAGTCGCTACAAGGGCGAGTAACCGCGATGTCCACGTCCCTTTTTTTACTGTGCCAGTGATGAAAAAAAAACATGAGACGGGTACGTAATCGAAAGCACTTGGCAAGACCTAGCCCCGGGTCTCCGCACGACCCCATCTCTCGACGATACCGCCGCCGCCGCTTCCTCTCCTTTCCTCTCCCTCGATTCTTCTGGCGCCGCCACCCTCGTTCTGCCTCTGCATCTGCTCCGACCCCTCCTTTTCCCCGAGCTGCCGGCCTCCTCCTCTGCGTCTCTCCTCGCCGGTCGTCGCTCCAAGTCGCAGATCTCATCGCCGCGGTTGTAGTGGCCGGACAAGACGAAGAGAAGCTGCAGCGGCCGGCTGCAGTGTGGCCTCGCCGGAGGAGAGCGCCGATCGCCGTGGACGACACAGAGCCCTCTTCGGCGGCGCTGTTCGGCAGCCGCCGCGGCGGCGACGAGGGGGCGGCGCCGGCGGCGCCGGTGGAGGAGCTGGTAGAGAGCGCGGACGGGTTCGCGGGCGTGTTCCCGGATCACAAGCATGAGATAGTGCGGCTCCTGCAGGCGAACGGCCGCGTGTGCGGGACGATGGGCGACGGCGTGAACGACGCGCCGGCGCTGAAGAAGGCCGACATTGGCATCGCGGTGTCGGACGCGACGGACGCCGCCCGGGCCGCCACCGACATCGTGCTGACGGAGCCCGGCCTCGGCGTCATCGTCTGCGCCGTCCTCACCAGCTGCGCCATCTTCCAGCGCATGAAGAACTACACGGTGAGTCTGGGTCCTCGACGCCATTGCCAACGCTACAAATATTCAGTTCAGTTACTGGGATTTGCTTGTGATGATTTCTACTACCTTGCCGGTGCAGATTTACGCCGTGTGCATCACCATACGGATAGTTGTAAGAATGCAGCAGCAAATCAATTTAACCTGGTAGTAGAAATTCCAGTGATCTTCTTTCCTCTCTGACTCGAATGGATGCATGTTGGGTTTGTTCTTCTGGTGTCGATATGGGAGTACGACTTTCCGCCATTCATGGTGCTCATCATAGCCATACTCAACGATGGTAATTAATGTAGTAGCACCTCTGAACTTTGGTGCCAAGTTTCAGACCATACTGAAACACATAGCCTGACCGAAATGCTTTGATCAGGGACGATCATGGCGATATCCAAGGACAGGGTGACGCCGTCGCGGAGCCCGGACAGTTGGAAGCTGAACGAGATATTCGCCACTGGGGTCGTCATCGGCGCCTACCTCGCGCTGGCCACGGTGCTCTTCTACTGGGCAGTCACCAGAACCACATTCTTTGAGGTTAGCACATCCAAGGCTGAACCGATGAACATCTCTGTTGATCTGTACTTCGGGAGAAAGAGAGAAATTTTGCTTTCAGACTGAGAGACACACACATTGTTATTTCAGCCAATCATTTATATATGTATTATTGGTGGATTGCACCGTGAATAAAAACCTGATGGTCATGTTCGACATCAATCAAGAATTTAATTGAAGGCAGGGTACGCACATTGATGGAAATGGATGCCTTTTTTCATTTTCTTTCAGCTGTAACATATTTCCATCCGATGGATTTGGTTTTACTTCACTTGCACATAAAGCCAGTAATTTGTTTTCAGAGAGATACCCAGCGAGTCAATTTTACCTGTGACTACACAAGGGCTCTGTTCTGTTCTACTACTCCCTCCATACCAAAATATAAGACGTGAAATACAGTTTTAATTCAACTGTAAAAATGTCTTATATTTTGGTATAGAGGTAGTACTATGTCTCAGTTTTATCAGGAAAGGGCTCTGTACTGTTCTAATATGTTTCAGTTTTAGCTAGCAGCATAGACTCTGTGTAGTGTGAATTACATGCATGGCACGGAGCAGATTTCCCATTAACATCATCCGGGCCTCCCATCTCCTCGACAACGAGATCCGCGTCCTCAAGGCAAGCCGCGCCCTCCCAAACCTAGACCCCCCCTCGCTCCGCCGGAGGCGAGCAGGGAGTCTCATGGGACTTGTTCCCTTTGTTAGGGTTTGGGCTTAGGTCTCATTGATTGGCATTTCTGTTTCACCCCTCGCTGACGACGGCGCACAGGACAAGCTGCAGCGAACGAACCTGGAGACCCTCGAGGACTTGTGCACCATGAAGATAGCAGCTCCAAGGTGGCTTCAGTTCTGGGCATGAACCAGTATGGTGGTGTTTGGGACACTGTTGGTAAAACACTTAGGTAATAGTATTGAGCCCCAAGAACTCTCTGTTTCCCTAAGAACTAAGGACACACTCACACGTCTCTATCTTTTCTTAACCAAGTAATTTCCTATTTCAATTTTCGCTATCCCTATCAATCCTGGGATGAAAGGTAGCATTAAAACATAATGAGCAGCAGCAGCATTCCCAGGAAAGCATATAATTTTCTTTTGGTAAAATAAATCCCTTGTCGCTTTTATTTTCCAAATTGTTTGATGTTTTACATTTCTCCTTCCATCATTTGCTTGCTCGCTGCAGCTGATGGCATCAGAAGCAATATATGGGGATGGCATCGTCGAATTTGGAATCAGAGGGGGGCTCCGTTATTTCCAGTTATCTTATGTTATTCACTATGAGAGAGGAGATTCAGGATTTTTTTTCAAAACTATGTTATTTTTTGTAGCAATTTCGGAAACTATAGAACATAATGCAAAAAAAAACCAAAACTAATAGCCCGTCAGCCATTCTTTGGCTGAAGTAGTACTTTTCGGCCACAACTAGGCCGAAATAGTACTTTTCGGCCACAGCTAGGCCGAAGTAGTACTTTTCGGCCACACTTAGACCGAAATAGACTTTTTGGTCAAGTCTAGGCCGAAAAGTCACTTTTTGGTCAACCCTAGGCCGAAGTTGCATGGCTCATGCTGAATTGTATTTTGTCGCCACCCGTTTCCCGCCCACCCCTTCCCGCCACCCGTTTCCCGCCAACCCCTTCCCGCCATATGTTTCCGCCACCCGTTTCTCGCCAACCCCTCCCCGCCAATCCCTTCCCGCCTTATTTTCCTGCCAATCCGTTCTCGCCTTATTTTCCCGCCAATCCCTTCCCGCCTTATTTGCCCGCCAATCCCTTCCCACCAACCCTTTCCCGCCATACCGCAGATATTCTTTCCCGCCATTTTCTCCTCTGTATCTATAAAACCCCCTTCAGGCGGAGGTGGATAAGCATTCCAGTGTAGTGTAGTCGAGATGTCCCATTATCCATTCGATCGTAGTTTTCACCCTGAGATGAGCAGCACTCTACTGAGTCTAGCTACCGATTTCAGGATGGACAATAGGATAGTTCCATGGGACGAACTCACCGGTAGTGACACCATAATGAATGAGTTGGCTCACCAACTACGTAGGTCTGGGTGGCCTGAAAGGACCTATGAGGAGGTACGTCAAGAACTTCTTAGGTTGCATGAAAAGTGGAAGAAGGTGGTGGAGCCGAAGAGTGAAACTTTCAGAAGGACTGCAGAAAAGCATCCATTTTTATGGACTGAGGAGAGCGAGGACGACGATGATATCTTCATGCCGCCGCGTTCGGGTTCTGCATCGTCGAAGGCAAGAGTTCTGCATCGTCCAAAGGAAAGAGTTATGCATCCGCGAAGGGCAAGAGTTCTGTATCGACGAAGGGCAAGAGTTCTGCATCGACGAAGGGCAAGAGGAGCGCATCGTCGAAGGGCAAGAGGGCTGCATCAACGGAGGATGACGATGATGACTTCATGTAGTATGTAAGATGTATTCCAGCTGTACCGTTTCATTCAGATGTATTTGCATTATTAGTTTGTATTGTATTATTGTAGGGCATTATGTTCTATCTGAATTTCATTTTGTAGTATGTAAGATGTATTGCACAAGTTCAGCCGCACCGTTTAATTCAGATGTACTTGTATCTTAATTATGGGTTGTAGTCTATTTGGAAATGTAACTGAAATAAGAATGCGAATTAATAGTAATATGTGTCTCGCATACATAAAACAATATATGTCTCCTGATCACATAGAAGCAAGTGCGATCGTAACACAGACATGAAGCATGTCTCATACATAAATACTGACACACAGCTGCGAATAGTCTGAAACTAACATAGATAATGAGTCATACATAGATAGATAAGCATATCACTGCGGGGGAC
The DNA here is from genome assembly GCF_018294505.1 of Triticum aestivum. Lineage (NCBI taxonomy): Eukaryota > Viridiplantae > Streptophyta > Magnoliopsida > Poales > Poaceae > Triticum > Triticum aestivum. Next base: position 5,864,720 of record NC_057797.1, read on the forward strand.
GACGACGAGTCTGGGTCTTCCTCGGGCGAGGACCCGAAGGCGATAAGCGCTGAGGCGGTGGACGAGGCTCGCGATAACCATGACCATAGTTAACCTCGTTTGTCACGGTCTGTGTCTCCTGCATCGGTGGTGGTGGTGGAGTGTGAAACACTGTCTGCGAGAAGCCATAAATGTTTGTAGCTTGGTCATCATCCTCGCGGTCGCCCTCAAAGTACGAAGCACCACCACTAATGATCGGTGACTGCTCTGAATGCATGAACGGTTGCGACTGGTTGCCGCCTGCGGTAAAGTAAAATTGATACAAATGCATGAACGAAGCACCACCAGTAAGCATCAGTGACTGCTGAGAATGCAAGAACGATTACTACACTGTTCAAAAGAATGTAGTGAGTAGTGTTACCTAGATTCATCTGCTGATGCCAGTAATCGCTCCCTGGCTGTGAAGGAGGTGGCTCATGCCAGGAAGAGCTCCCTGGCTGTGAAGGAGGTGGCTCATGCCAGGAAGATCTCCCTGGCTGTGAAGGATGAGGTTCTGCACGGTGCACAGAGGGTCGTGGTTCTGAACGGTGCACAGAGGGTCGTGGTTCTGAATGTTGTACAGAGGGACGTGGCAGACGATGTGCTGGAGGAGGAAGTGCAACATCCGAAGTCCGTCTACACGTAACAGCTGCGTAAATCCCGCGTAGCTTGTCATCAAGACGCCTCAACCATGAGACGCCCTCTCGCGGTGGGATAGTTTCTCCCCTCTGAAAGCGGCGCATTAAAGCGGAAACCTCCTCTCGCGCCTGTAGTGTCAAGTCACCCTGTACACAAAGAATGAACCAATTATATGCTCGTTGTATGATAGACACCACAAATAGACAACCAAGCGAATATGTCCAGATTAACAAAAGACTTAACATATGAGAACCAAGGCATTTACCGCGTGGTGTCTGGTTCCCACAACAGAGGCAGTTGGGTACATATCGCTGGTGAGAGGGGCTTCGATCTGATCAGTAGCAGCTGATGGAACCAAGTAGATCCTCGTTGTATGCCGGTAACGCTGCAGATACAACCCGAACATTTCCTAGTTAAAGGGCCGAACCTCACCCCAGATATTTGTCGCAGCGGTAGTCCATTCGTCAACGTAAGGGGTAATGCTCTCTCGCCAATAAGCCATGGACTTGTTTCCTCCTAGGCGACTGTCCCTCATCAGATTGACATGCGCGATACATGATTAGGTATATTATGAATGCAGAGCTGCCAACTAAAATAGTATTAGTACTTACTTGTGCACGTGGTCTGGCAAGTGTGGAATATCTGGAATCACAGGCTGTTGATATAGACCGAACTGTCTCATCACCCTATGAAGAAACATCTCCTCAACCGTCACGTCGAACACCAACTTGGCCTTGGTCATCCAAAAGTGCCGATCTCTAGTGCACAATCCAGAAATCCCAACTGGATACCTCGATGATATAGCCTGAGGCGAGTATGGCTCCCAAATAACTTGATCCTCGTGCAAACTATCAAACTGCGCCATGAAGGACGGGTAGCATCCCCTAACCTGAGTATGCGCAAACTGTCTCTGTGCATGACAACAAATAAGCATTAGTAATACTATTGAATGGCAAGAAATAATTGAATTAATTGTTACTTAATATAAAAGTACCTCTCTCCGTGTCCAACAGATCCCATAGTAGGTAAGTCGCTGATAGCAGGCACATAAGTCCCAGCTAAGTCCTCCAAACCAAAAGGTTTATCAATGTAGACATAGGGTCGTCCAATAGGGAACCTCTCGTATGACCAAAGCTGCAACAATAATGGACATCCAACAAGACTAGATTTTCTAGACTTCAACAAGCAAGCTTTGCACAGGCCTCTGTACGTAGCCGCTAACACAACAGAACCAAAACTCCTCTGTAGAATATCCGCAGGGCAACGTGCGTCAGCTATCTCTCGTGCAATACCGATGAGTCGTGCATCGACAGTGGTCACGTGGTTCTCCGTAAACATTGTCTTGCCGAATAGCCAAAGAATATATGCCTCTAGGAACCGGTCAATCTGAGACTCCGACAACTGAACGTCGGGATGTCCTAACGAGACAATCTACATAGAAACGTAATAATTGTAAACAACATTTGTTTAAGTGGCCGTGATGGTTACCTGAAACTGGCTCAACCATCTAAAAAGAGGTCCATGAGGATCGTTGTCTATAGCCCTAGCAGTCGGGACTGCAGCCAAAAAACGGGTCTGCATCGCTGCTTGCCACCCAGATTCTGCCTCTAAGGGACCTATGGCAGCACCGGCCAGAGGTAATCCCAACAAGTAAGACACATCCTGTAAAGTAGGCGCCATCTCTCCCCAAGGAAAGTGAAACGTATGTGTTTCTGGTCTCCATCTATCTACTAAGCAGGTAAGGAGTGACTTGTCGTAAGAGAAACGTCTCACTTGCCTCTTGTGTAACTGCAATGGTTCACCTGCCTCATCTAAGTCCGGACCATCAATCCACTCATCCAATGTACCCTCAACCAGCCGTGCCAAGGGTAGAAGTCCAGCCCAACTTAACCTATAAAATAAAGAGATTGTTAGCGGTTATGAAAAGTATGTCAAACATAGTAAGTCATTATATGGTCTCCATTATATGCACACATACCTATCAACCCATGAATCGTGTATCAGCCAGTTAGTCTTTGGGGTACGAGTGACCAACACGTCTAAGTTGTTGCCCGCTTCCGTAAAAGCGCCCCGGTGCTTTCTATCGATGTTACCATTAAGCAACGGATACGAAGACATATCTGCAATTCAAACAACAAATCTCAGGTGCAAATAAAACATAGTATGACATATTACAAATTATAACATAGTCCTGACATATTACAAATTAAAACATAGTCCTGACATATTACATATTAAAACATAGTCCTCACATATTACAAATTAAAACATAGTCCTGACATATTACATATTAAAACATAGTCTTGACATATTACAAATTAAAACATAGTCCTCACATATTACAAATTAAAACATAGTCCTGACATATTACATATTAAAACCCACTACGACACATTATATAGCTTATGAGTTATTTCTTCCTCGTCCGCCCCTTCGGCCTCGACTGCCACGACCACGTCCGCCTCTTGCTCCTGTTGTCGCAATCGTCGATGTGGAAGCACTCGTCGATGCGGAAGCACCATCTTTGTTCAGGTCGGGACAATATTTCATCCTATGCCCATAAGCCACGCATAACAAACATTGTCTGGTTGCTCCACCAGCTTCAGACTGGTCCATATCGTTCCGGATGCGTCGGGCCTTTCGTCTGCCCCTACTTGTTCGCCGAAGGTTTGGATGCGGGATGTATACTCTCTCACCGTTGTTTACCTTGTTGAAATTGCCGACGACTCTAAACCCTGTCATCTCGCCTGTCCAGGTGTTGAGCACTGCCTCTTTTAAATAGTATGGGGACACGAAGGATATAGCATCCAACTGAATCTGGCCACAGGCAGCCAACACATGAGAGCAAGGTAGGTGCAGCAACTTCGGTTTGTTGCATGTACACTCACACGTTGGATAAAATTCCGTTCCAATTTTTACCTCGTGTGTCTTCACCTCATTTCCAGAACCAAAACCATCGGTAGGAAGCTGAACCTCATACCTCCTTTCTTGATTCCCTATGAGTCTGACACTGTGCTTCTTTGCTTTCTCTATCTTCTTTGCCATGTATTCCATGACACGGCTACAATAAGGTGTGTTCTGATTATCTTCAATATGCTTCTTTGCTAACTCGTGCCTTTCTCTGAAATATCTCAAAGTGCCATGGAATACAGCCTCCACAATAGCTGTGAGTGGCAATGCTCTATTCCCTCTCAGCACAAAGTTATACACCTCTGCAAGATTGGTTGTCATGTGGCCATACCTAGCTCCATGTGTGTCATGCAGCAAAGACCAATTCATTGGAGGCTCTTTCTCTATCCACTCAGAAAAATTCTTTATTGCCCTTCCCTTCTTTCTCTTAGTATTAGGAGGGTCAATTGCTGGCAAGTCACAAAGACCAACTGGCTCCTCTAGCTCCGCGACGAGTGCTGCTAATTTAACCTGATCTTCTTCCATTTTCTTCCTTGCACGGACCTTCTTCTTAGTAAACTCATCTAGTTTTGACCAAATAAATTCGTATTTCCGCTGCTGGCTCTGCTTGCATAATTTTTTGAACAAGTTCATCAACCGCTTGTTCTTGAACTGTGAGAAAAAATTAGCCCCAAGATGGCGCATGCACCACCGGCTCTGCAAGTCCCTCCAAGGTGTTGGTTCGTCATCTGCTGGATTACGAAGTGTCTTCACGGCCTTCAATATACCAACATGTCTGTCATGAATGACACACACGTTTGGTCGGTCCTTCACGATGGCAATTTTCACTTGGCGGAAGAACCATACCCAGCTGAGAAAGTTCTCACCCTCCACAAATGCCATGGCAAGTGGGATGATTTGATTGTTCCCGTCCACACCAATAGCAGTCAGGATTTGCCCTCTATACTGACCGGTCAGGAATGTACCATCCACAAATATAACAGGAGGACAATGCCGGAAAGCTTCGATGCACATAGCAAAAGAGAAGAACACTCGTTTCAACATCTTGAAATCTGGTATACTCAGCAACCTCATGTGTTGTACGTTCACATAAGTGCCGGGATTCCTCTCCTTCAGTATGCCCAGGAGACGCACAACATTATCATATGAGTCGAAGAACGTCCCAAACCTTTCCTCCATAGCCTTCTGCTTAGCCCTCCAAGCCTTCCCATAAGGAATGACATAATTCCATCTGACCTTCACTGCTGTCTGGATGTGTTTTGCTTCCATATCTTTCTTCTCTACTATCTCAGTATACGTGAGTTGCGCAATGAGACTTGAAGTCAGGTTCGGATGCTTCACCAGCAGGTTCTTCCTCACACAATTATGTGGGACGACAATGGTGACAACCCAGTGGATGTCATACTTCGGCACGTGCCCGTGCACCTTCCCAGGACAACTTGTTTCAACACATTTCATGGTATAGTTTGTTGGACTTGATATGTGTGTCCGGAAAACCCTCTGTGTAGACATAGCCCACTTTATCACCGCATACTTCAATTTTTTCTTTGTATCAAACATAGCCCCTATCTGTACTTGGTTCAGATTATACTGCCATGGAGTCTCATGGCCATCTCACCGTAAGGCCGGTGGATATGTCCTGCTCCCATGCAGAAGGAATCGGTACCTCCAGTTCGTCCTCAGAATTTTCAGAATCCAGTTCCTCCACCAATCCATCCTCGTCCTCTTCCTCCATCACCCTCTGGATTTCATCCCCTTCCTCATCCCCATCAGCAAAACCAGAACCAGCTAATATTATCGACTGGCTACTCTGCCCAGTATCAGGACCACAAACATTGTGTGGCACGTAGTCTGACTCTTTCTCGGGTTGGCTAGCATCCACATCTTGTGGCTGTGACCCGGATAAAACAATCTCGTTAGCCACTTCACTGCCTTGGCCGGGTTCATACCCCCTGTGGAGTTGTACGGCATTCTCCTCCTTCGGTACAGGTTGCACAAGTGCATATGGGTGGATTCTTCGGTCTCGGCAGCGTCTTAACAGGGACAACCAATGTTGGCTCCTATCTACTGGCATCAACTCCCACTTGACATTTTACAAGATTTGGTCCACAATGCGTGAATACTGACGGAACATACTTCAGGATCCAGCCCGAAACTAGTTGTCAACCAGTACTTCAATTGTCTAATGTCCAGTCTGTCCGGGTCTGCTAGTGTCATGACGCCATTTTTAAACTCGCTAAGATCAACTCCCAACTCATTATATCGAACGTTACCAGCGCCGTAGTAAACATTCAAATTTACTGATTCAGACATTTTCACCTGTCAGACATTGTCATCTTCTCATTAATCACAACGAACACTAATATTACCCGCTACACTAACTACGCGCTAAAATGCCACCACAAACATATTAAATCTAACTAATAAACTATACAATTTAGAGAAAATTTGTGACGCCATGGTTATACCTTCGAAGTGTGCGTCTCTTCCGGTCACCGGCACCGGCCACCGGACAACGGCAGTGCCGCCCACTCGACGGCCGGAGGTTTAACTCCGGTCACCCCACAAGCTGCTGCTCCTCCTCACCACCTCCTCCTCCACAGCTGCTGCTCCTCCTCACCACCACCTCCTTCCCAACCGGACCTCCTCCACCCCACCATGGCTCCTCCCCCAAGCGCACAAAAAACTAACCCATAACAGAAAAAAACCATAGGCCGGTGGAGAATGCTATGATCTATCTATTCTGTGCCTTGGTTGTGTAAATGAGTGCAAATTGGAGGAGATCTGGGAGGAGACGCGAGCTCTACAGAGAAGAACGAGAAAGAACAGAGGCGACCGAGCAAGAGGAGGAAGGCGACGACGGGATCGGCCTTATCCAGACCTTTTCGGTCTAGGCCTGGCCGAAAAGGTTTTCGGCTGCGGGCTGGCCGAAAATGGCCCATTTTGGTTTAGGCCTGGCCGAAGCTACTATTTTCGGCCCACCCGACCCCTCTTCGGCCCAACTGAGGCTCATTTCGGCCTAATGCTGGACAAAAAGTCCTTTTCGGCCTAGTTCCGGCCGAAAACTACCACTTCGGCCACCACAAGGCCGACAGGGTCATATTTTTGATATTTTGGCAATGGGTACTATAGTTTCAGAATTAGCTATAAAAAGGTCATAGTTTTGAAAAAAAATCGAGATTCAGGACCATGGTCCACCCGCTCTTTAATTCATTTCTTCCTGGATGGTGGAGATTGGGGCTTAATGCTTTGAATTTTTTAAGTGCATATCTAAGTAAGTTACGAGGTGCCTGATGGTGTTGAAGTGTGCGCTAAGCTTTGTTCAGCTAATGAAAATCCAAATTATGGAGGATGTGATGGTAGAGGTAGCGAAGAACACGGCAATAATATTTCCAGTTATCTCATTAAAAACATGCAGGTCATTCATGCACTAAACTTCTCTTTTCTTCATGCTTGGCCACAATAATATTAGCCCATACTGACTTATAATTGCAAATGCTTTGTGTATGAATGAGCAGAATCTGCATTGCATTCTATTGTGGGAGAACAAAAAGGAACTGGAGACAAAATTGGAAGACAACAGGTCTCTGATTTTTTTATTTGTACCAAATATTAATAATTTGAGATGTGTAAATGTTATGTCTTGGTTTACACGCCAGTTGCATGTTGATATATACAGCGTTCTTTATTTTATACATTTGATTTCTCTTGTCATTTCAAATTTTCTATACCGAGTCCACCATCTTCCCAGAGTCAGTGAAAACTTACAGAGCTTTGATAATTTTCTGTGCCAATTTTATTTTAGAATTATACTTCCTTTCATGTTTGATTTTTGATGCTTAATTAGCATCTACTGCTCATGATTTGGACCTAATCGCTCTGTTGTTTACCATCTCCTTCATATATACGCGCATCGCTCTCCTCGCCTGTTTGTCCTTCCGCCTCAGTGCAACCACTACTATGCTCTGCTTATAGGCTACAATGGAGGTAATCGTCCCTCCATTAAGCCAAAGTGTTCTTTTCTTTTCTGGATGTGTTGCTGCCATGCTTACTACTCGTGTATGTTGTATGTTAGCAAGTGGTTGTTATGTGAGTACCAAATTTCTGGTTGTTCATCGATCGCTGGTCTCGTTCGTGTTTCTGCGCTCCTCGCCCATCATCACCATCAAGGTACGTTTCATTGTGTATTTATGTGTATGCATGGGTGTTTGTGTGTTGTTCTTGGATTCCTACCTATATCGGTTCATTCACACTCATCAGGTGTTTTTATGTCTCCTTCATATGATGACTTAGATTTTTGTTTCTTTTCTCAGAAATTGCACCGGAAATTGAATCAAATAGTAAAGCTGCCAAATTGTCCTAATAAGAATTTAAACACTGAAACCTTCTAATATTCTGAAATTGTGCTTTCTCTTTCCTCTTATTTTTTGAAAGTAATTAGCTGGACGTTTTATACCATGAATTCTGTAGTACAATCAGAGCTATCTTTATCACATTGTAATGACACAAGGTCATCAATTTAACTGGTTGAGCCTGTGTGATTTTGTATGTTGAAGAACTACTCCCGCAGTTCCCAATCTCGTGATCGTCCCGTTCCAGCCAACTGCTATAATGAAGTAGTTAAGAACATGCATTGAGTAAGAGCGATCTGTTTTGATACTTTGTGAGCAATAATGCCTGATCTTCTATTGCAGTTGTTGGGATAGTAATGCCTGCAAGTATGGGATTTGATATCTATGGATTATCGCAATTATTCGACGTGCTGGCGTCTTGCTTATTTGGTAAGGTAATTGATATGTTTCCTCCCTTTGCTGTGCTAGGAATTCATTTAAGTATTTTGTGGTATAGTTAAATGCTTAAACTGAGTGGAAGTTTTTGATGGTATGATTCCTTTCAGAACATAAGGTCTGAACAAATGGAATGACAACCAATCTTATTACTGGGAACTTCGGAAGGATGGATTTCACGGTGAAACGATGGACATGAGCACCCCTGTTATAACAGGAAGGCACATTCTATATGACTTCCTCAGGAGCCATTCTTTTGATTTGTCTCTATTTGCTTGATAAGCATTCGATGTGCTTACGAGTTAGTAGCACATATTAAATTTAATTTTAATTCATGTGTCATCACCTGCAGTCAACCGATGAAAATAAGTGGAAGATGTATTTGTGATGCCATCAAAACATGGTCCAGACTTGCCTCGGGAAAAGACCCATCTGTGACCATGTAGGAGGTGCCCAGCAAAATTGTAGCAGTGACGGCCTTTCCAGGTCCATCTGTTAACCTTTGATGTTTCGACATCGACTTCCTCAGCGAGTTGCTTGGGTGCTAAGCATCTCTTTGAATATCAGTACAAACGTGTGGAATTTTTTAGACTGATGTTATAAGTTGCTTTACCTCTGTCTATGGTTCTTCACTTGATTGAAACCAAGTCTTATGAAGTATATTTATTAAGTATTGCCTTATTTGCTGTTTTTGGATTTGTCACCTGAATAATGTGAGTTGATAGACATGTGTTATAGTTTCCTCTGCCAAACCTGAGGATGAGTTACCATTTCCTACTAATAGCATTGCTTTTTTCCTCATGCAGAGTAGCTTTTAGAGTGGTCAAAGAGACTGAAAGTTTCCCACTGCTATTATTTGGCTCTTCTTTGAAGGGGGGCGATACAACCTGAAGCTTTCATGTTATTCCTCTAGCTTTTACTCTAGATGGTACTACAAATGGATCCCATAGAGGTGAGGGTGAGCCATGTCAATTATTTACTGACTAACTCTGTTTTTCCAATTGAATTGGGTCTCATGAAGAATCTGCACACATTGGATCAATTTGATCGCCAATCATTGGACAACAGATTGACAAATGCTTTCCGTGGCAGGAACCATTGGCATAAAACTCAAATAAGGTATCTTATCCTAATTGTTTGGCTATATGTGTCAGCAAATGAAATTCAGGGAACTAGGCCAACAAAATGGAGTTTCAACAGGGTAATTTAACTCTACCATTGATTACCTTGACAATTCAATGGTGCTGTTTTTTGGTATGCCGAGTGCTGTAAAGCTGAATTATCGATGCCATTTTTCTATCTCTTAGAGGTGCACTCAGCTTCTCAGTTTGTTTCTGTTCCTTCCCATGGTACAGGAAGCATGATTTATGTGGGCAGATTATCGATGCCATTTTCCGATCTCTTAGACATGATTCATGCTTCCTCGCTAATCTGTTTTTTTCTACAGTTAATTAATTCTGAATAGGTTTAGTTGAAACTTAAACTTGCTAGAGCTTCAACGATGTCATTGATCCCTTTTTACATATATCATAAATATTACTATTAAGTTTGATGGTTACTAAATGATGGGTTACATATCTACACCAGGGTCATGGGTTTGTAAGATTTAGGAGCAATCGGGGAAGATGCAGATAATGCAAGAGAGTGGCACTTCAGTTTATTTAGGTTGTTCAGGTATGTTCTCGACTACAGAAAAATGTAGTATTGGTTTTGAGGCAGATTCTCTTGCTTAGGGGTTTCCTGCCCGAGTTAGGCTTGTTGTTTGTTTCAAAAATTCAATGTAAGGTCTAAATTTCACCAATAATTTTGTTGTTGTTGACCACAGTGTGGGCAACCGTTTTGATTGCAGCCGAATTTTCCAATGGCTGCCAATTTTTTAGCCAACCTTTGTGATTCTGTACTAGCACACGACAGGCGACAGTTTTCTTCACCAAAATTCTTGCACGCCATCGTTTTTGTAGGGCTGGCCTGGGTTCAATCCAAACAGCCCCTAAACCCCGCCTATATTGTTATATAACTGAAATTTCTTTTCCCAAACAAACTATGACATTTACGGCTGTTGCAAGCGATACTTGCTTCTCACCTACATTGAATTGAATGCGGGAGCACCTGGTGGCATCCAGTACTTTGGTGAGCTTGAAGACCACTGTTACTGGGTAATGACGTGAAGCTCTCTGAACGCCACGTAGACGCTCTCTTTGCTATGTTCTGGCACAAAGAGCCAGACATCAAGTACTACGTGTGCACAATCAACAAAACATTTGACATCAAGTACTATGTGTGCACAATCAACAAAACATTTGACATCAAGTACTATGTGTGCACAATCAACAAAACATTTACCAAGCCAGGCCAGCGCATGGTAACCTCAAAAACACTCTTATCTTCCATATCACACAACAATCTGTGTCCATGTAAATCACTTTTTCTTGTATCAGTATTTTCAGGTACACTACTAAAGAGAACCTGCTGGACTACATTGATCCAAACAATGATACACTCATGGTCAGACTTGCAAATGGCCGTCTGTGCACCGAATGTCGCGTTATGGTAGGAACTGACAAGAGGGCCACTATAACCACCAACTGGTCTGAGTTTCGTCGCCGTGCCAACATTCGCGAAGGAGACATCTGCGCTTTTCGTTTCAGGGTCACTTCAAAGTACCGCCTGGTTCTCACCGTCCACCTCCTCTAATGCACCATTGAATACACCGCAAATCTTGTGTCACTATAATCTAGCACTAAGTACTCCTAATTATGCCCTATCCCGTGATGAACCTATAATTTACTTTTCGACCCTGCTATCCAATGCTTATGAAGATGTCAAACATATGCCTTTGTTTATGTAAACTGCACTGTTCTCAGTCAGATTATTCATGTTAAGGTCCATAATGGGGCTTCTATGCATATATGTATTTATTTCTGCTGTTATTCTCTGCTTGAAATCTCAAATTCTTAAATAACACAATCTCACACATGCTAATCAAAACATAAAAGTGTGTTAAAGGGTCGACCACTAGCTGGCACCGCCAAGCTCCCTCTCAAGAGGCGCGCCACGGGCGCGCCCCAACACCTAGTTCACTTCAATCGTTGTGGCTGGGCGGAGCACGAGAAGCTTGTTGTACCACAAAGATGCGACCACACGGGAACACAAATCTCAAACATTTCCATCATGCCGAGCACATGAAGACAATATGAATAAGGGGAATGGATTCAGTTTCGCTTGATCCAGTGGCAAACGGGCTCTAGCGAGCGAATTTGCCACTCGTGTGCATCGTTCGACGAGGTCGGTGCTAAACAAATTGAAGGTTATTAGATTCATCGTTCGAAGAGTTTAGTTATATCATGTTTGACGAGTGTAGTAATATGTGAGTGTGTTAATAAATAATTAAAGCTAAGCATTAATATTTTTGATAAAGTTTGTGAGTCCTTATGCATGAAAGTGGTGGCCGCTGGCATTAGCGATGAAGCTAGAGTATAATTTATTTTGATTGAATAAACCTTTGTGTGTTCTGACCGGGGGCGCACGATGCTTAACTCCTCCCAAGCTCCTCCTCAGGAGCATGCGAGTTATGCTTTGCTTCGAGGGCTAATAAAAGTTTTGCAATAAATACGTTTTCTTTTCGACTTGTTCAATGTGAGCTTTTGGTCTACAAGCACTTCTAGATATCCATATTTTGCTAGCCTCTTCGGCACCGTGCATTGCCCACTCTCACCTCGAGACATGGTGCAAACTTCGCCGGTGCATGATCCCGTGAGATGATACATACTGTGACACATAAGCCTCCTGACATCTTTTCTCAAAACAACCAACATACCTATCTATCATGGCATTTCCATAGCCATTTTAAGATATATTGCCATGCAACTTTCATTGTTAATATTTACATGACTTGAGCATTCATCGTCATATTTTTTTGCATGATCGTATAGAGCTGACATAATTTTTGTGGCAAAGCCACCATTCATCATTATAATACATGTTAAGCTAGATCATTGCACATCCTGGTACACTGCCAGAGGAATTCATTTTCAGTCATTATATTGTTCATATCTTTGAGTTGTAAGTAAATAAAGTGTGATGCATCATTAGCGTGCACCCCTACATGTGAGGATAAAGAAAAGAAAAAAGAGAGGGCAAAATGTGCACACCAAAAAAAAATAAAAAAAAATGAGAGAAAAATATAGAGGGGGGCACATCACTATCCTCTTACCACACTTGTGCTTCAAAGTAGCACCATGCATTTCATATAGAGAGTCCTCACGATCTTCATTTTCATATACTAGTGAGAAATTTACATTATAGAACTTCACTATTCCAATGACCAGTTTTCTCATATGCTCGAGGTCTTCATGAGCAAGTAATTTGGATGCACATCCACTTAGCTTCATATATAGAGCTTTCATACATTTATAGCGCTATCACGAACTTTCTACTTTGAGATGCATGCTAGATAGCAGTCTTGGGGTGGAGTAATAATAGTAGATGCAATTGGATTAACGGTCTACTTGTTACAGACATAATGCCTATATGAGATTATGCCATGAATGATCACAATTATAACTATGCACAATTATGTCAATTGCCCAATAGTAATCTGTCTAACACACCATTGCTATGCTTTCGGGAGATGCCACCAGTGAACCTATGGCCCATGGGTCTATTTTCCATCAATACAAAAGCTTCTACAATTGCTACTTATTTGCCTTTGTACTTTTTGCCGTTTTGCCTATCACTACCAGCTTTTTATCTTGTATCTAGCAATAACAAGGGGAGTGATGACCCCCTTGCCTTTGTTGGGTGCAAACATCTGTTGTGTTTGTGTGCAGGTACTGCTAACATTGTTAGTGTGATGCCTCCTACTATTCGATAAACCTTGATTCTTAACTAAGAAAAATACTTTTTTGCCACTGTGCTACATCACCCTTCCTCTTAAGTGAAATCCAACAACTCCTACGGGAGTAGCAGATGCCCCCTCCGCATCCGTCCAAGAGCAGCTGAAGAACGAGCCCCACAGCGTCGCCATCAAATCCCACTACCAGAGAAAGGATCACACACAAACCATCCCAACACATATCCAGCCAACTCTATATCTCTCAATCTCTTGAAGGGCATGCTTTATGTGATGCTTGTTTTATCTGCCGGTTTAGTTGTTTCATTTGATTACTCTCTTATTGTGATATGAATGGAAAATGAAACATAATGCATAACAACAGGCAACACTCAAACATCATAATATTTCAAGTTCTATTGTTTGGACAATCCCTTTATAGATCAACAACAAATGGGTAAGCCCGAAGATCCAAAGCGGTCCTAGAACCACTGGAACCAAACAATGGGAAGAAGGCCTCAACACATGCAGGGTTCTGTGCTCGCCGCGACTATGTCCTCCTCCCGGACAAAGGGATCACGGGAAGAAGCTTGCAAAAACATGCCACCACAGCCTCCTCCCAAACCTTTCCCTGATAAAACAAAAAACAACCACTCGCCGCCGTGGCTTCCCGCCACCGTTGCCTACTTTGAGAGCGTAGTGATGGCCACCTCGTCAATGGATGCCAAGCTCACACCGACACACATGAGGACCAACAAAGAAGCTCACGAAAGGAGCGAAGCGAGAGGAAGCATGTGGGAGGCCATGTCAAATTGTCGAGCACACAAATAGCTTTTATGGATGCACCGGGGAGGGAAACCGCTGTTACACGTCCCACCCCACACTCACATGTAAGAATCAGCGACGGAAAGAGTCTGGGAAGACCAAGACCCTTTGCGTTCGTGTAGGCCAGGCCCCTCCGCAACCGGGCATGCCACACCCTCCACACCAAAATCCGATGTCAACACGTGTTATCCTATGTTGGTGGTTTCGGAGTTGTTGATGTAGGAGTACGCATCGTATGGCTTTCTGAGTTCATCTCTGTGTTGTGCTTGGGCGTTAAGTATTGTTGCCTCAGTATCCTGTCTCTTTCACTTATGGTGTGCACCAGGGCAATTGGTGCAACCGGTGCACCGGTCCCCTGTGGCACATAAAAAAATGCTCGAAAAAATCCAGGAAAATTTTAGTGCATTGACACAACATCAATGTATGTTGTCAAAAAAATCAAATAAAAATTTGAAACATTGCTCGACATACAAAAATGACAAAAATGACACCGAATAGTACATAACACCAGTTGGGCTTTAGTTTTTGCCCATTAGCACATTGATGTCAAATTTGTCATTTTTGTATCTCGAGCAATGTTTTGAATTTTGATTTGAAATTTTGTGACAACATACTTTGATATTGTGTCAATGCACTAAATTATTTTGGGATTTTTTTTGAACATTTTTGAATGTGTATCAGGGTCCAGTGCGCCGGTAGCACCAATTGCCCCGGTGCACCAGATAACCGGTGCTGCATCTCCCAACTACCTTGCTTAGGAGGTTGATCTTTGCGTTGTATAGTCACTATGTTGAGGGTGTTTTTTGTGTTTTGGTTTTCTTGCTTCGGCAAGGTGTATTTGCCCATCGGGTTGTAGAAGTTTTTTTTGCTGTATTTGATTTTCCATATAAAATGAAGCAATCTCTTTTTGAAATAAGATCATATTTCAATAAAGAATACCCCGACCCCTGGCTGTATAGACAAAACACTTTATTCAACCATTTATTCATACGGAAAGAAAGACATGTGTCACATGGCTTGCCGCACGCCCACCTCTAATCTATTGCTAATTAGGGTCGGTCACCAACCAGTGGTACACCACGGCAGCAATGAGTTCCCCCAGAGCATTTCTGTCCGATACACCGAGACCCAGAGCCTGGACAAGAAACGCAAATCTAGTTAATCATTCAATTTCATTAATAATGATGAACAAAAAATGCAATAGCTGTTAGAATAATCTTGTCTTAGTTTAGTTGTTGTCCTGGTAGTATACGTGTATATGCAGGAGTAGTTGGTTTAAGCAGTTAGAGTTGAGTCCGGTTACAAGTCTGGTCTAGGTGTCATAGTCCGTCTAGGAATTGTATTTGGTCAATTGCGTGTCATAGAATTAGTAATTGTAATCAGCGTTGCCGGGTCATTAGATTAGGAAAGTAACTTGTGTCCGTACCAGTACTACTTCGAGTCGGTTGCCGTATATATATATGTGTTGGAGTCAGTTTGGACTATGTCCGGTCCTTGCTGAGACGATGCATATATATATGCGTGCTGGTACGTGAGATTTGTAGTATCAACGTGGAGAAAACAGAAAATAAAAAGAGGAGAAACAAAGGGCAAGACAAGAGCCCTTGGCTATAAAAGTTTTTTGTGTGTGTGTTTGTCGTACTGTGATGTGATCGATCCTGTGGGCGAAGTTCCAACAATTGGTATCAGAGCAAGGTCGATTTAAAGCTGCGCTTGCCCCGGGGTGGCGACCTACTAGCGCCTCGGGGCGGGCGATGAAGTCGCTGGGTGATGCGGCGATCAGGAGATTCTATGATCGTTGTTCAACAGAGCGACATGGAGGGAGACGGCGGGCTGTCGTCGGCAAGGCGGTGGAGGAAGATCGTTGATGGGAGAGGTGGTGCCGAGGTGTGGCGCTGGACTCATCAAGGTCATAGTCCGGGGGAGTCGGATGAGCAAGGAGTCGTGCGAGTTTGCACAGTCAGTCGTCGTCGTTGCGTGTGTGAGTCGTCGTCATGTCCAAGTGCTCATCTCTGTGTGGATTCGTTTAAGTGGAAACGGTGTGCACGGTGTTCCATGGGTCATGTCCATGTCCTCGTGGAGCGTCCTGGTTGCGGCCAGCGTGGGTTCGGTGTGATGCCGAAGGCGGACGGTGGTAGGTGAAACCATCGTAAAGCGAGGAGGTGTGCGAGCAGTGGAGAGTGGATCTATTGCGAGTAAGTACAAGGAGTATGGTGCGGACGAGTGCAAGGCAGCGGCCAAGCAATGGCGGTGGCACAACATGGCAGAGCAAGGAGGCACTGCATGTTTCCGGGCGGGTCATACTTAGTGTACGGATATGACAGTTGAAGATCAAGCTTGACGTGTAGTGGGACAGTGATCAGTTAAGTTGTACGACGTGAAGACTGATGATGTGTCCAGTCTTGCACGTAGCACGCGTAGATGTGACCGTGTGGGCTGGTAGTCCGGATCATACGTCGGAGTTTGGATCATCAAGTCGTGGATCTCCAGCGAGTGAAGATGAAGAAGAGCACGAGGAGATGACAAGTCAAGATTAGGGAGAGATTGTTAGAATAATCTTGTCTTAGTTTAGTTGTTCTCCTGGTAGTATACGTGTATATGCAGGAATAGTTGGTTTAAGCAGTTAGAGTTGAGTCCGGTTACAAGTCTGGTCTAGGTGTCATAGTCCGTCTAGGAATTGTATTTGGTCAATTGCGTGTCATGGAATTAGTAATTGTAATCAGCGTTGCCGGGTCATTAGATTAGGAAAGTAACTTGTGTCCGTACGAGTACTACTTCAAATCGGTTGCTGTATATATATGTGTTGGAGTCGGTTTGGACTATGTCCGGTCCTTGCTGAGACGATGCATATATATATATATATATATATATATATATACATATATATATATATATATATATACATATATATATATATATATATATATACATATATATATATATATATGCGTGCTCGTACGTGAGATTTGTAGTATCAATGTGGAGAAAACAGAAAATAAAAAGAGGAGAAACAAAGGGCACGACAAGAGCCCTTGGCTATAAAAGTTTTTTGTGCGTGTGTTTGTCGTACTGTGATGTGTTCGATCCTGTGGGCGGAGTTCCAATAATTGGTATCAGAGCAAGGTCGATTTAAAGCTGCGTTTGCCCCGGGGTGGCGACCTACTAGCGCCTCGGGGCGGGGTGATGCGGCGATCAGGAGGTTCTATGATCGTCGTTCAACAGAGCGACATGGAGGGAGATGGCGGGCTGTTGTCGGCAAGGCGGTGGAGGAAGATCGTTGATGGGAGAGGTGGTGCCGAGGTGTGGCGCTGGACTCATCAAGGTCATAGTCCGGGGGAGTCGGATGAGCAAGGAGTCGTGCGAGTTTGCACAGTCAGTCATCGTCGTTGCGTGTGTGAGTCGTCGTCATGTCCAAGTGCTCATCTCTGTGTGGATTCGTTTAAGTGGAAGCGGTGTGCACGGTGTTCCATGGGTCATGTCCATGTCCTCGTGGAGCGTCCTGGTTGCGGCCAGCGTGGGTTCGGTGTGATGCCGAAGGCGGACGGTGGTAGGTAAAACCATCGTAAAGCGAGGAGGTGTGCGAGCAGTGGAGAGTGGATCTATTGCGTGTAAGTACAAGGAGTATGGTGCGGACGAGTGCAAGGCAGCGGCCAAGCAATGGCGGTGGCACAACATGGCAGAGCAAGGAGGCACTGCATGTTTCCGGGCGGGTCATACTTAGTGTACGGATATGACAGTTGAAGATCAAGCTTGACGTGTAGTGGGACAGTGACCAGTTAAGTTGTACGACGTGAAGACTGATGATGTGTCCAGTCTTGCACGTTGCACGCGTAGATGTGACCGTGTGGGCTGGTAGTCCGGATCATACGTCGGAGTTTGGATCATCAAGTCGTGGATCTCCAGCGAGTGAAGATGAAGAAGAGCACGAGGAGATGACAAGTCAAGATTAGGAAGAGATTGTTAGAATAATCTTGTCTTAGTTTAGTTGTTCTCCTGATAGTATACGTGTATATGCAGGAGTAGTTGGTTTAAGCAGTTAGAGTTGAGTCCGGTTACAAGTCTGGTCTAGGTGTCATAGTCCGTCTAGGAATTGTATTTGGTCAATTGCGTGTCATAGAATTAGTAATTGTAATCAGCGTTGCCGGGTCATTAGATTAGGAAAGTAACTTGTGTCCGTACGGGAACTACTTCGAATCGGTTGCCGTATACTTGGAGTCGGTTTGAACTATGTCCAGTCCTTGCTGAGAATATATATATATATATATATATATATATATATATATATATATATATATATATATATATATATGCGTACTGGTACGTGAGATTTGTAGTATCAACGTGGAGAAAACAGAAAATAAAAAGAGGAGAAACAAAGGGCACGACAAAAGCCCTTGGCTATAAAAGTTTTTTGTGCGTGTGTTTGTCGTACTGTGATATGATCAATCCTGTGGGCGGAGTTCCAACAATAGCAGCCAGTTTGGAATTAAGCACGGTCTGACCTGCAATGTCATCCTGGCCGGCCGCTGCAAGGCACAAGGAGCTGTTCATGATGAGCGCCGAGACGATGACGAAGAGAGCCATCTGGAGGAGCACCATGAGACGGCCGGCAGCTCTACTACTACCCAAGAATGCCATGGGTATATCTGGTTGTGCTGATATTTGAGGGTTTGAGAGCTTTTATTTTCTTGGGAAATGAGGCTTTCAGAACTGTGTGTCCTGCTGTGCTGCTTGCCTATCCTACTTCCAAGGCCGGTATTTATAGTCCGCGTGCGCACGAAGAAAAGCTTCACTCGAGTGTCCACCAATGTCCGATGATAATAGTCGCTCTCCTTTTTTGTGGGTACTATATATTTTTCTCCGGTTAGTCAACAAGGCTGCGAGCGACGTACTAGGTATTCATAGACCCACGTCGCTCCTGTCTCCCCGGCCTCTGCTTCCTTATCTGTAAAGGCTTCATCTGACGCTGTGTCTCTTTCTCTACTCTCCGCTCATCCCCTCACACATAGCCGTTTTTTTTTTGAGTTACACATAGATGCTGAGTGCTGAGCGTTCTACCGCTTTTTTTAAGAAAGACCATCATGGCTAGCTTTATTGATTAATTAATAGAGATGCATCGTCTACGAGCTTGCTGACCAAACAATCTAGAGGCTCGTTAGTCCAACTAGAAGAAATTTTTTTACAATACTAAAACTAGCTAGCACATGCCCCGCTTGATTTGCTAATCAAAGACAATGCTTAAAGTTGAGCTTTCCAATTAAGGTAGAGATGTCCACACATTCCGTGAATATCGTTGCCGCCACGTCCCACCAAGTACTTTGACAGGAGCAACAGTTGATCACCGTTAGAGAGTCGGATTCCGCTTCAACCCGCTGGAACCGTATGTTGTTTGCCAAGTTCAGTCTGTCCCTCATCGCCATTGCCTCTGATGTCATTGCGTCCGCTGCATAGGGGATAAGCTTACAGTGAGCTGCAAGGAAAAATACCTCATTCGTCTCTAATAATTGCTTCCGTAGCTCCAACTCCTTCATCCACAAAAAAGGCTGGGTCCATTGAGTTTGATGAACATTGTGTCTGGTTTCAACCATCTTGCCTCCTCTGTCACAACTATCTTCAACATGGCTCGCTGATAGTTGTATGTAATTGCTAAGACCGATAAAGGCCATCTTACCAACGCGGGCAACTCTCATTATATGTTATAAGGTGGTGTGTCCACCGGAGATACCAACATCCCACCACTACCACCTGTTCAATCTCCAATGTTAGCATTAGAGGTAGTGGCGTTTGATCAATCACTACTAGGGAAAACCTTATACACAGAATCTTAGCAGCAGCGCGGCACAAAAAGAAGCGCTACTGCTAATTAGCAGTAGCGCGGGTTTTTAACCCTCGCTACTACTAAGTTGATAGTAGTAGCGCGGGTTTTTAACCCTCGCTACTACTAAGCGGTCTCTACCGTGCCCCCCGACACATGCCATAGTAGTAGCGAGGGGTATAAACCCGCGCTACTACTAAGTTGATAGTAGTAGCGCGGTTTTATACCCCTCGTTACTACTAAGTACGAGGTAGGTGAAGTCGCCATATCCTCGGCCGAATCCCCATCTCCTCCCCCAAATGCATCCTCTCTTCCACCACTATCTCCTCTCACTTTTCATACGCTCTCACATGGACCTCTTGCCCATGCACCCATCCTCCTCCATGGCGCCGAAAGAGGCCGCTGCCTCGCGCCACCGGCGTCTAGGAGCTCGCCGGTCTTCCACCGGCGTCTAGGAGGCCGCCGCCCCGCGCCACCACATCGGAGCACCTTGCCGCCGGTGACTAGCTCCGCTGCTCCCTACATCACCTTCCTCTCTCCCTCTGTTTTCCTTTTCTCTCTCTCCCTCTGGTTTGACTCACCCTCCCATGTCCATGCCCGTGCAGGTCATCGCCATGGATGATCCGGAGCTATCTGGCATGGTCGGGAAGAGGAGCCCCACGCCGCGGCCTGGCTCTGCCATAGAAACGGGCCCTCTCCAACAGCCACTGCTGGATCTGGTCTTCCGCTGTCCGTTCATGCCTCTGGCGACGCCAATCATCGCTAGATCTTACCATTGCTGCCATTGACAGCACACACGAGATCGGGATTTTTTTGTTTTTAAAAGTAATAGCAGTAGCGCGGGGTATAAGACCCGCTACAGCTAATTAGCAGTAGCGCTGTTTGCAACGCACGCTACAACTAACCATGTATAGCAGTAGCGTGTGTCAACGCGCGCTACTGCTACAAGTTAGCTGTGGCGCCGTATCAGTAGCGCGGGCACCCGTGCTACTGATACACCCAAAACCCGCGCCGCTGCTAGGCTTTTTCCTAGTAGTGAATTGACAAGATATGCTCCATAATGACCGACCCAGATCGATCAACATTTGCTGCAGTGTTGATGAAATATGTCAATCCAAGGCGGCTCCACATATCTCTCGAGTGAATACACGTGAAGAATAGATGGTGTATATCTTCAGAGCTCTGATGGCAAATTGGGCACCCTCTAATTGCCCCGACGTGTCTATTAGCGAGCATACCTTTTAGGGGCAGAATTCCATGTAGTAAACACCGGCAAAATATTGAAACTTTACGTGGAATTTGTAGCCTCCATAATGTACACCACACCGCCGGAGTAGCAGAACCTCCCGGTCGACTGATGTCATTTGCATGTGCCCATGTTTTATGTAACACCCTAGCAGTAGTGCGGGGTCCCGAGCTATTGCTAGGGCGCTACAGCTAACCTTTAGCAGTAGCGGTGGTTTGACCTGCGCTACTGCTAACTCAGTTATCAGTGGTCAATATTGCTCGAGCTTTGCTAGAATTAGATTATTTCTATCCTTAATTTTCGGCCACCGGAGTAGCTTTAGCATCAGGAACGGTCAACATGAGGTCACAGTTTGGGACGAGCGCACTCAGGTTTATTTACAGATGGTTCAAGCTTAGTGCACTTGTACCTGTCATTCTACCCCCTTGAAAATCATGAGCACAGAGAGATCTTTTCGTTGAATCCAATGCTCACCTTTTCTTTCTTTGGTGGTTTCTTATGCAGGGACAACAAAGGGAAAGATATACACGCGAAACACGTACGTTGCCTTTTGTTTTTAAACTCCTCAAAGCTCACTACTTTGCAGACCTTTGCCTCGACCAGTACAAAAGCTTAAAGCCTCCAGTCCAAAATTCTAGGGTTAATTTACAAAGAACGCCCAGAACCAGAATTTACTTGGACACGGTTTCCACGCTAAGACGAGGCGACATTATTTCCGTAAAATTAGGACCCTTGCGTCCAGTCGTACGCGGAGCCTAATGGGCGGTCTACCTACCATGATGCTGCTTATAAGGTGAAGTTGCGCACAGTTTCGGAGGCATACACCAAGACCCAAGCTCCAACCACAGCCATGCGACTAGTCATGGAGAACTCCCCTCTCCTACGCTTCATCTCACTCACTGTCCCACTAGCCATGTTTCTCCAGGCCATGGCAGTGCCGTCTCTCCAAGAACAAGCAGGAGCCCTCCTTGCCTGGAAAGACACACTAGAAAGCCACCCTGCCCAGCTTCAATTCTGGGGAATGGGAAACAACACTAACTGGCCCTGCAGCTGGTACGGCATCGAGTGCAGCAAGTACCAGGCAACGCACCAAGAGGTGATCACCAAGATCTCTCTACGTGGGCTGCGGCTGAGAGGGGAGCTCGACGCCCTCAACTTCACGGCGTTGGCGACCCTGACGAGCATCCAACTCTCGCACAACAGGCTCACCGGGAGGATCCCTCCCGGCATTGTGTCACTCAGAGAGCTCCGGTTCCTGCTTCTTCAACGCAATCAGATAAGGGGCCCTTTATCACCTGCTTTAGCATCCTTGAAAAACCTACGGTGCTTAATGCTCCAGGAGAATAAACTCTCTGGTGAAATACCAAGGCAAATAGGAGAACTAGAGAATCTTGTTTCGCTTAACTTATCTGCCAATCACTTGTCTGGTCCCATCCCCAGTGAAATAGGGTACCTAAAGAAGCTTGTCTGGTTAGGTCTTGTCAACAACAACCTCATAGGCCCTATTCCAAGAACTTTAGGGAATCTCACTAAACTCACCATCTTGTACCTTGGAGGAAATTATTTATGTGGATATCTTCCTCCAGAACTAGGTTACCTGCTAAATTTACGAGAGATGTCCCTTAATGTAAATGAACTCATGGGTTCCATCCCTAATACCTTTGGGAGTCTAAATAACCTCACTCACTTGTATCTCTGGGAGAACAAACTTTTTGGGCCTATTCCTCCAGAACTAGGTTACCTGGTGAATTTAGAAGGGTTGGATCTTAGCATCAACAAACTCTTTGGTTCTATCCCTAATACCTTTGGGAATTTGGTTAAACTCACTAGCTTGCACCTAAGGGATAACCATCTTTCTGGATTTATTCCTCCAGAACTAGGCTACTTGGTGAAACTAGAAGATCTGGTTATTAGCAATAACACAATCATGGGTTCCATCCCGGATACCTTTGGAAATTTGACTAAGCTCACTACCTTGCAACTCAGTGATAATCAATTGTTTGGACATATCCCTCGAGAAATCGGCAACTTAACAAATCTTGAGAAACTCGAGCTCTCCAATAACTACCTCTCCGGTCCTCTGCCACCCAATTTGTGCATCAGTGGCCAGCTAAAGAATTTAACTGCAGAAGATAATTACCTGAATGGATCTTTGCCATCAAGCTTGTTAAACTGTACAAGCCTGGTCAGAGTTCGTCTTGAAATGAATCAACTAGAAGGAGATATTTCTGCGATGGGAGCTCATCCAAATCTAGTGTACATAGATATGAGATCAAACAAATTATTTGGTCAATTATCTTATAAATGGGGGGAGTGTCGTAAACTTAACAAACTAAGTATCTCAAACAACAACATCACGGGTAAAATACCCACAAGTATGGGGCAGCTGTTTGGACTAAGGATACTTGATCTTTCATCAAACAAGCTTGAAGGGGAGCTTCCAAGAGAACTTGGCAATCTTAAAAAGTTATTCCACCTGAACCTCGCAGACAATTCGCTCCATGGAAGCATACCACAAGAATTTTGGGCATTGTCCAGTCTGGAGTTTTTAGATTTGTCATCAAATTACCTAAGCGGTTTGGTACAAGGATCAATTGAGAATTGTTTAATGCTTCGCTCATTTAATTTGAGACAAAATAACTTCAGAGGAAGCATCCCTTCCATGTTAGGGGTGTTGCACAACTTAATGGACAAGTTGGATTTAAGTGAAAATTCATTTAGTGGGGCAATACCAAGCCAACTTAGTAGTCTAACCATGCTAGAAACTTTGAATCTTTCAAACAATGAACTTAGTGGCTTGATCCCATCGTCATTTAAGAGAATGGAAAGCCTGACATTGATTGATTTATCTTATAATGAATTAGAAGGGCCAGTACCAGAGAGTAAACTCTTCCGAGGAGCTCCAATCCAATGGTTCATGCATAATAAGATGATATGTGGTGTTGTGAAAGGATTGCCCCCTTGTAGTAGTCCAACCCAGAATGGAGGGAAGATGAAAGGATACAAAACACTTGCACTAGCCATGGTTACTACTACGATATGTCTTGTTCTTGTTGTATATATATTGGTGTTCCGACATGAGAGGAACAAATCAAAGTCAATTGTCAATTCTAGAGTTACACAAGAAAAAGTATTCTCTATTTGGAGTTTTGATGGGGCAAATGTGTTCAAGCAAATTGTGGAAGCAACCAACAATTTTAGTGAGACCCATTGCATTGGAACAGGGGGATATGGATCTGTCTACAAAGCTAGAGTTTCAGCATGTGAAATATTTGCGGTGAAGAAGATACACACGATACAAGATGACTGTTGTGTGAACGAGGCAATGTTCAATTCTGAAATAGAGGCATTGGTGCGGATTCGACATCGAAACATCGTCAAACTATTTGGGTATTGTTCCTCTAGACAAGGAAGGTTCCTTATCTATGAATATATGGATAGAGGTGACTTAGCGGAAATATTGAGATCCAATGCAAGAGCAATCGAGTTAGACTGGAGAAGGCGGATACATATTGTACTGGACGTGGTTCATGCTTTGGCATACATGCATCATGATTGTTCGTCACCAATAGTCCACAGAGATATAACGAGCAACAACATTTTGCTTGATCTGGAATATCGAGCTTGCATTTCGGACTTCGGTACTGCTAAAATTCTCGATATTGATGGCCAGAATATTACAAGGCTTGCAGGGACAAAAGGCTATCTTGCCCCAGGTAAACAAAAATCAAACCTTAACAACTAGTTTTGTGGATGTGATGTATTTTGATCATTATGATGATCTTTGATCAATTTACTTGCAGCACATACATACGCTAATTAGATTATAATAATTGCAGAGCTAGCATATACAGACAATGTGACAGAGAAATGTGATCTATATAGCTTTGGAGTGCTTGTTTTGGAGTTATTTGCAGGATGCCATCCAGGTGATTTGCTCTCATCCCTCTCATTGAGAACCAAAAATAATGATGTTTACTTAAAGGATCTGCTGGACTTGAGGCTCGTGCTACCAGATGCCGCAACCACTAGAGAAATATACTCCATGCTCAGGGTTGCAGTTCAATGCCTTGAGCCGAGTCCATCACGCAGACCAACGGCACGGCATGCCAGTGACGAGTTATCAACGATTAAAGCATGTGCAAATCATATTGATTTTATACATGCTAGGCTCATCATTCCTACACAGTAGTGCCTATGTCTATGGATGACGTGATTGTGCCATGTAATTTCTTATATACCACCTAGGTACTTCCTTGGAAAGCATAGTGAACTTGAACTAATGTAAGCATCTTAGTACCATAATTAAACTAGGTATAATTCTTGTTAATATTATACAATGCAGGATGTAGGGTTTTACCTCATGACGAGGGCCCGAACCTGGGTAAAACATTGTGTCCCTACTTCTCCTGTTACCATCTAGCTCAGATCACCAAGCTTGGAACCCCCTACCTGAGATCTGCCAGTTTTAGCACCGACGCTACTCTAATCCATATACAAACGTTGTTCCTACATAGATCAACATAGAACGTAGAAATCTGGCATAGATAACATATAAACATAATCTGATTGGACATAGAAACTTAACACAATCCGATCGAAAAGTGCCCGCCACCCGAGTTCATCACTTAACGACTTGATACGAATTAAAATTAGAGGCTGATTTCACCACTTCCTTGCCGGACGCTTCCCCTTGGGATCTCGGTGGCTGGACTCGGCGTAGGCGTCGGTGTCCCCGGGCGCGTCATCATCATCATCGCTGTTCAAAGCGGAGGAGGACGGCAATATGAAGATGCCCGCCATGTGCCGGGCGGCGCGGGTCTGCTCTCCTCGGAGCCATGCTCCTCTCTTCACCGTCGTCGCTGGCTGCATCGCCAACCACTCCGACTCTTGGAGCGCCATGCGGAGCACCTGGCATTTTGCGGCAATGACGACGGGCGTCCGTCTCTGCGGAAGTGTAGAAGCAATATCTATGTCTTCTACAGTCCTTTTTTTGGCATGAATATACGATGGAAGCAATATCTGTACATGCATGACTATGCTGGTTTTTTCACAAATGATCGTTTTTGTAACAGCAATCTGCAAGCACAGTGAGCGTGCTACAACATGATCGTATCCACTAAACATATACATTTGCGAAACATGTCGGCATGCCGTATTTCCTTTGAACAGTATCTGAAGCTCAATATCAAGTGTCCATGTCTAACCTTCCGTGGAGTCCAACTTTGCAGCTGGAATCAAACTGATCATTGGCGTCCATCGAGTCCAACTTTTCAGCTGGAATCAGACTTTTTTGCCTTCCCTTGGACCTGGGCGGACGACCTGTCCTGATCGTGCTATAATATAACTGGCGTACGCCAATCTGCTGATGGTGAGTCTTTAGCAGTACACTCCGAGAAAGGGTTTCCCCCGGTTTTGTATTACAAAGCAACCACCACGATACAGCCAATGATAGGTGCTGAGGCGGAAGCAGCACAGTCACGCCTAAAAGAAACGGACAACACAGCAAACGAGGACTGACTCAAACCGTACATGGAGCTGTCTCAAGACTAAAGAGTCGGGTGTGGGAGCTACACCCATGAAAAATGCCAAGGATCGTGAAACTGATATAAGATGACTCCGTGACGTTTCACAGGCATAAACAAAGAACCAGTTCCTACCATGCAAGTCATGGCGACCTCCCCTCTCCTCACACTCATCTCACTCGCTCTCCTACTAGCCACGTTTCCACCAGCCATGTCTCTCGTGCCGACCCTGGAAGAACAGGCAGGAGCCCTCCTCGCCTGGATATCCACACTCCAAAGCCACCCAGCCCAGCTGCAAAACTGGGGAAGGGGAAACAACGGTACATGGCCATGCAGCTGGCATGACATCATGTGCAGCAAGCATCCGGGGAAGGGGAAACAATGGTACATGGCCATGCAGCTGGCACGGAATCGAGTGCAGCAAGCATCCGGTGAAGGTGATCACCGAGATCTCTCTGCCGGGGCTGCGGCTGAGGGGGGACCTCGGCACCCTCAACTTCACGGCGCTGCGTACTCTTACGAGTATCCACCTCTTCAACAATCAGATAAGGGGCTCCCTCCCACCCGCTTTAGCATCACCCTTGCCTAACCTGCGGCACCTAATGCTCCAGGAGAATGAACTTTCCGGTGAAATACCATGGCAAATAAAACACCTAGAGAGTCTAGTGGGGCTTGACTTGTCAGCCAATCACTTATCTGGTCCCATCCCCACTGAACTAGGCTACCTACAGAAACTAATTAGTGTAGATTTAACGAGCAACAACCTCACAGGCCATATTCCAAGAAGTTTAGGGAAGCTCACTAAACTCACTCTCTTGTACCTTGGTGATAACAAACTCTCTGGATATATTCCTCAAGAACTAGGTCATCTCTTGAATTTGCAAGAGTTGTCTCTTAGGCAAAACAACCTCACCAGTTCCATCCCTGATACTTTTGGGGGTTTGATTAACCTCACCGCCTTGTACCTATGGGGTAACCAACTTTCCGGGCATATTCCTCCAGAATTAGGGCACCTCGTAAGTCTGAAAATATTAGATCTTAACTTCAACAAACTCAAGGGTTCCATCCCCGATACCTTCGGGTGTCTCATTAACCTCACTGTTCTGTATCTATGGGATAATCAACTTTCCGGTCAAGTCCCTCGAGAACTAGGTTACCTACTGAATCTTGAAGATTTGGATCTTAACAAGAACCAACTCATGGGATCCATCCCCCCTACATTTGGGAATTTGACTAAGCTCACGACATTGTACCTTTACCGTAATCAATTCTCAGGGTATCTTCCTCGAGAACTAGGTTACTTGGTGAATCTACAAATGTTGGATCTTAGCACGAACAAACTCATGGGTTCCATTCACGATTCCTTTGGTGGTTTGATTAGCCTCATTGGCATGTATCTATGGGATAACCAACTTTCCTGGAAAGTTCCTCCAGAACTAGGTTACCTGGTGAATCTGGAAGATTTGGAACTTAACAAGAACCAACTTTCTGGGTGTATTCCTCGAGAACTAGGTAAACTTGCCAATTTAAAAGCATTGAATCTTGGCAAAAACAACCTCGTAGGTTCCATCCCCAACTTCTTTGGAAATTCGAGTAAGCTCACTACCATGTTCCTTGCTGATAATCAGTTCTCTGGATACCTTCCACAAGAAATAGGTTTCCTGGTGAATTTACAACGGTTGGATGTTAGCACAGACAAATTGATAGGTTCTATCCCCGATATCTTTGGAAATTTGACAAAGCTCACCACCCTGCAACTCAGTTACAATCAATTATTTGGACAAGCTCCTCGAGAAATTGGCACCTTAATGGATCTTGAGCTACTGCAGTTGGATGGTAACAATATATCTGGTCACTTGCCACCTGAGTTGTGCGCTGGAGGCTGGCTGAAGAATTTAACTGCATCTGATAACAACCTGAATGGACAACTACCATCAAGTTTGATACACTGCAGAAGCCTAGTCAGAGTTTGTCTGGAAAGGAATCAAATAGAGGGATATATCTCTGCTTTAGGAGTTCACCCAAATCTTGTGTATATGGATATGATCTCAAATAAACTGTTTGGCCAATTATCGTATACCTGGGGGCAATGTCGTAATCTTTTGATGCTACGCATCTCAAACAACAACCTTACAGGGAGGATACCCGCAAGTATGGGGAGACTATCTCAGATAGGGCTTCTTGACCTTTCATCAGACAAGCTTGAAGGAAATATTCATTGTTGGTAATGGTACTTCTACGAGAGTGAAATCAGTCTTCTTCCAAAGGACAAAATTCATTGTTGGTAATGGCACTTCTACGAGATTCTGAGAGGATACGTGGTTAGGGGAGACGCCTCTAGCTCTCCAAATTCTTCTCTCTATAATATTGTTCAGCGTAGAGATGCTTACGTTGCAATAGTATTACAGTCCAACCATCTAAATATTCAATTCAGGAGGACGTTAGCGGGAAACCGTTGGGAAGCCTGGCTCCATCTTGTGAGAATATTAATGGATGTTCACCTCTCTCAACAGCCAGACCAGTTGCACTGGAAACTAACTCAGAACGGAGTGTTTTCAGTGAAATCCATGTATTTGGATATTATCAATTCTGGCACTATTCACCGTTCTATGCATATTTGGAAAGTCAAAGTGCCCTTAAAAATTAAAGTGTTTATGTGGTTTGTCCACAAGCAAGTTATTCTAACTAAGGACAATTTGACGAACCGTAACTGGACAGGATCGTGAAGATGTAGTTTTTGCGAACATGATGAATCTGTCAAACACCTCTTTCTTGATTGGCCAATGGTGAAAATTTTATGGCGGTCTGTTCACATAGCGTTTAACATTACTCCTCCCAATACCATCCACACGTTATTCGGGACATGGCTGGATGGAGTTGAGTTAGAAACCGCGAAACATATTCGTATAGGAGTATGTGCTTTATTATGGGCTATATGGAACTGCAGGAACGATTTGGTTTTTAACAGAACAACACATATTCATTTCTTCCAGGTTATTTTTCGGGCCACTACACTAATCCGTATGTGGTCGCTACTCACTCCGACGGATGCCAGGGAGCGTATGGTTACTGGGTCTATCTATTGGGAGACGGTAGCACAAGCTATCTTCAACCGTTTTGGATGGCGGTCATGTAATAGGATAGGTGTTTAGTTTCCTATCTATCTTTTTTCCGCCGGTTGTGGCTATCTCGTTTTCATGCTTTTGCTCTTTGTGAGCCTTTTTTGTTATTTGAGACTTTGAGACTTTGTTGAATATTTTGCTTATTAATAAGATGGCCTCATGCATCACTCCGATGCAGATGCCGGGGGATAACCTCCTTTTCGGAAGAAAAAGAACTTCATATGTTCATATTCATTTCATATGTTCATGCATAAACAAAGTTGTACCGGTTCATACGTTCATACTCATTTCATTTTGCGGGGACAGAGGTAACCTCATGGGTTCCTCTTTAAATAATGGGATGTAATTAGGTCCATTAACTTCAGCTGTCCCTACGGCTAACAGCTCTAAAAGACGAATCTTTTCAGTTTTTGCTTCCAGTTCCATTATTTCTAGATCCTGCTTAGCTTGCAGTCTTGAGTGTATCCTGGATGATGAAGGCCACTGCAAGGATGCCAAGTGAGCAATTATTTGCGTGAACACATAAATAAATGCATATACAAAAGGAATAACCACATGGAAAGCCTAAACCATCAAAGGTGTAGATCGCAAAAGGAGTGCAACATCACACAAGAGCACTACCAAATGTTATTTCCGATCTATTTTCAAAATTTTAGCCTAAAATTTATATGCCATCTAAGAAAATTTCAAATACGAATTTAGTTTACACATTCATAGTATGAGAAGATCATATTTTTTGCTATGAAGAGATATTGGGCGTACCACTAATATTTATGGAACAGTTTATCCTTCTTTTGCGGGGAGAAGAGTTTATGCTTTATGTATCACCTAATACATGTTATCTTTTAAAATCAAATTTATTGCAATGCAAAGATCATTGTACAGTAGTGCCTAGACGCAATTTTTTCATATTTTCTTATGATTTTTTAGTAGTGCTATCATGCATTATTGGTAGCGATGTAACATCAGCCTTGTCGCACGAGAACTTCTCCCCGCCACAAAGAAATACACGAGCGCATATATGCTTATATACCTCTGCGCCGTCGAGATGATCTGACAGTGCCTTCCAGATTGTTTTTGGCAACATTACTGCAAGATAATGAATAAGAAATTAATATGGTGTCTCGGTTCAACTGACCGGGAATAAATAGGAACATTAGTAAAAGTAATGTGGTGTTTGAAATGAGCTGCACTACTCACAGTTCAGCCAAGTTCCCCACAAGAACAAGAGAGAGAATCTCCGGCAGAACTGTGCCAGTCAGCATATTCCCGTTCAGCCGCCTGCAAGGAAGAAACAAAACTTGTCATTTTGTACTTAGAAGATTGCACCTTCTCTGTATTGGTGGTTTAACATACAATGTTGCAATGCACGTTAATTATCATTTCTTCATCTTTGTGTAATACTTGTAATGTGACCAGAAGTCATACAGATAACGCAGCGTCCGGATGGCCCCGAGCGAGGCCGGTATGGCTCCAGTGAGAAGGTTGTCATAGAGATGAAGAGTGATCAGGCTTGTCAGGTTGCCCAAGGTCGCTGGTATCGATCCGGTGATGTTATTTGCATACAGCTCACTACATGCAAAGACGAGGAGGTCAATCCCTGGTGTAGTGTACGTGCAACAGCAATGTCTCTGCTTGGCAGCAAGGTTGCAGATCTTCTTACAGATACTGAAGATGCTGAAGACCTCCCAGCTCCGGAATCAGGGGGCCTGAGATGCCCGCCTTGCCCAAATCCCTGCACCGCATGCACAGTGGAAACAAACAATCAGAGGCATATTTATGTATATCCTTTAAACAAGGCCGGAGAAATGAGAAAGAAAAATGAACATACACACGGACAACGGAACCGTCGCTGGAGCAAAAGACATGAAACCAGGTGCAGGGATCGGGAAGGGTTGGATCCCAGCTCTGCAGCACGTTGTTGGGGTCCTCCCACGCCTGCCTTTGCGCGTAGAGGATGTCGCCTTCAGATCTCAACCATTACAAACTAGCGTAAGTATTCCTGGAAACTAGAGTTGCAAATATATGACCATGTGCATGTACCTACGTACCTTCTACGTTGCAGCTTGCAAGAATTGCAAGAGCAAGGAGGCTTGTCAGGAGAGCTACTGCAAAGTGAGTCACCATTGCGCTTGGAGCCTGAGATGTCTTATTTTGGGTTGGTGGTACTGGTGGAGCGATGGCAGGCTTTTTATATGCACTTGTGCAGAAGGAAATTTCCCTCCCTCTACTGAACAAGATGCCAACACACATACGTACGCACGTACGCACACAAACGTATGGTTATATGTCTTTGTGACGAAAGATAAGAAAATAGAAACAAATTAACATACTAGGTTATTTTAGTCTTGCAGAGAGTGATTGCCAACCATGTGCAATTATTTAGTTGCCGGCCATGCATCCAGGCCGGCTGGTGAAGAAGTGGCAAATGGAGACATTATGTAAGAAGCAAATGCACGAGTTTTCAGAGGTAGCTTAACTAGGAGAAAAGATTTAGCATGCCAAGGAGGTAGATCTCACTTTTTAGATTAAAAAAATGCTGGTTGATGACCATTTACTACATAAAATTTGCTTACTTGAGACGAACAGTAACCTAGCCAACAGTCCCTCCCCCTTGCCCCTCCTCCTCGGCGTTGTTGCGGACAGCGCCGGGGTTCTCTTCCATGTGGTCGGCATCGACCGTGGGCTAGGATTTCACAGTTGTGGGCACAGGAACATACGTGGGGGGAGCGGCAGTGCTGGTGTCGGTGCGGCGGCTTCGCTGCTGCTTGTGGCGGAACCGGCGCGGAGGTTGTTGACCGTTGTGGCGGCAGCAATGCTCGCCATCTCCCTCCTGAACGGGAATGGGAGCCACTCTCCTATTTAAAAATTTAAAACGGTGCCCAAGCCAGTGACATGCTTCGCACATGCCCTCCAATTTGCACTGCTTCGACAATCTTCTACTGTTACGAACAAGGTACTGCTTCACCTCATCCCCATGCACCACTTCCAATGCTGCTTTCCTAGCTCTACCTAGCTTGTGTCTGCTAACTTCCATGTTAAATTTCTTCCAAACTTTCCTTGAAAATGTAGCTAGAGAAATCTTCTCATTATCTCTGAACTTCTCCACATATTTGCTAGCAAGAAAGGGGGCTGTTAGTTCTTTGACATCCCAGACCTTCTCACAAGTGTGCTCTGCAATTAAAGTCTTCACAAGAAAAGATTGTGTCCTATTGTCATTGACAGCCACTAGTTTCCAATGGCAACCCTCTTCACACACTGCCTCAAATCTTTGTTTATTATTTTTTTTCTTCCTAATTTGCACCCTGTTCTTCACTGCATACTGTGCTACTACTTTCCTAAGGAGCTCCACAGAATCAAAAACCATGCCCAGCTTGAATTAAGGGTTTTCCATGTCAACAGCTGGGTTAAATGGTTTAAACCTAT
Organism: Triticum aestivum; assembly: GCF_018294505.1. Lineage (NCBI taxonomy): Eukaryota > Viridiplantae > Streptophyta > Magnoliopsida > Poales > Poaceae > Triticum > Triticum aestivum. The sequence continues at coordinate 5,897,864 of NC_057797.1, forward strand.
AAATGGGTTTCTCCTTCTTTTTTTCTGCTTATACTCCTCATCGTCAGAGTCACTTTTATGTTTTCTATCCCAGTCATCCTCTTCTGGCAGCTGCAAATCATCTTCATACACATCATCTGTCCCAGGAACATGCCTGTACTCAGCACCAATACTTTTGCCTTTCTCAATCAAAGCATCGTGCACAACAGCATCTACATTCTTGTCATACTCCTCATCATCCTCCTCCATTCCATAATCACTGTCATACCAAGTAGGATCTATGTCTGAATCACATTCATACTCTTCTTCTGAAACTTCTGAATTTTCTGATATATCTGCATCTTCTTGTTGCTCTGAATTTTCTGCCTCCTCTGACAGTTTCTCTGTTTTCATCTTCTTGTCCTTTCTAAGTGGATTAAATATAACTTTGGGTAGAACAGGGCAACCTTTGAACACAATGTCATCTTCCTCCTGCATCTCAGGTTTTCTGATATGCCTGACAAACAAAACCAGTACCTTTGAGTGAACAGAGGCTTTGGCCATCTTCTGACAGTGAACTTCCAGGATGATTTCCACCATATCTGCAAGTGTTTTTCCAGGTGGGCACCAATACATAATTTTCTCATGATCAGGATCATTCAATTGTGCTAGCATGTAGTAGATGTAGTCACTGCAAAAAGTTCTTCTGTCCAAATTGTCAAACCAACATATCTTCTCATCCAAATATGTCAGATTCACTCCCTTCCCCACAAAAAACCCACCATGATGCACCTCCACACTGAATTTCACTGATTCATAACCTACATTCAACAATGGACAGTGCATTCAATAAATACATTCAAAAAACACACTACTAACCCTAGCTGCTATCCCCAATACCAACACACCCTAACTACTACTGCTCATTGAAGTCATAAAACTACTACAATGCTCCAGCGATCATCATCTATTGCCGAAGGGAGAAAACCCTAACTAAATTGGGGGAAAACTTACCGTATATCGGCCTCCCATGCGCTTCGGTCCTCAGGAGTGGCAACTCCATCGCCGGATCCACCGTCGTCGCCGATGACTGACTTGCCGCCGACCAGCTTGCCGCGCCAGCAGCGCCGCCTGTCTCCTCTCCCATCGGCGAAGAACACGAACAGGCAGAGAACAGAGGAAAGGGGGCTATGCGCCTTTTGCCCTGGATCCAGGGGTCTTTGTGCAAAAAACAATGCAGTCCAGAGGCCTCACGTGCGCCGCGCGTGACAGCGAAACAGAAAAAACCGGGCGACGGCGCGGTTCAGCTGGTGTGTGTGACTTGATTGCACCCGTAACGCAAGTTCTGCGACGGGTTTTTCTGGTTTGCAAGTAGTGTGACTTAAGTGCACCGGCGGTGCAAGTTCTTAGACCGCCAGTGTTATTTACTCAACAAGGTCGGGGAGAATCCTTGCCCGGGGCAACTGATGCAAACGATGGTGTCTCGTGTGGATGTCATCTCCTCCTTGGAGGCGTTATCATTTCCTTGTTTGTTCCCTTCTCAGGCACCTGGGGGAGCCCTAGGCCAGGTTTACTAGGCCACATGAGAGGGCATCGTCTCCTCCTTGGAGGTGTATCCTGGGTGCCCATGGAGTCCACGGGAGTGGGAGCTGGAGGTCGTGATCTCGCCGATCTCTTCGGCGAGGCTTAGGCACATGGTCTCGTCGGTCTCTGCAGCGAGGCTTAGGCACTGTGTCATTTTGGTGATGGTTGCTGCTATGGGCATGAGCCTTTGGAGCGCAACATACAGTGCCAACAACACCAAAATCTAAAAGGTATGTTTTACAAGATGACGATTCGACCTGTGAAGATGTACGGGCTAGAATGTTAGCCAACTAAAAGGCAAACTGTCTAACAGTTAGGTGTAGCATAGAAGCGCATGTTGAGATGGATAGCTACACAAGAAATGATCGGTTTAGAATGATATATGTGATAGAGTTGGCATAGCTTGTCCAACATTATTTTTGATAGTTTGGACACGATCCTAGTGCTCAACCATTATAGCTCAGCCTGGACACGGTCCGGGCCGGTCCGGTCCCGGTCCGAGCCGGCGTTTGGACCGGCCGCCGGTGGTCCGGTCCGGACCGGACCAAACTGTCAAACGAGCTAGTATTCTAGGACCGGACCGTTGGGGTGCCAGCTCGGTCAGGCCCGAGAGGACCGGCCAGCTTTTAGCTCCTGTTTGTTGCCAGGAAGTGTATATTTGCTCCTTTTAGGTCGTATTTGTTGCCAGGCAGTGTATGTTTAGGCATCTGCTGGTTTTGGAGAGTAGATTAATCAAAAGTACAACAACAACACTACTGTTAGCTACTACCTAGGCTGTGCTCTACTGTTTAGGCATCACATACTGAGATGGATGTAATATGACAAGTCATCAGTGATCACTACAGTTTTCAGATAAGTTTGGACCGAAACAGCGGAAATATCACAGCCACAAACAACTAATTTGGACAGCAAGCACTGGACTAAATTTGGACAGCAAGAATAACTAAATTTGGACATCATTTCCTTTGTTTTCTGGACATCCACAAACTGATTTTGACAGAAAAGATGGTACAAATCAGGTTAAGCACAAATATCACATCCACAAACATAAGGTCTTATCATCATTGAACGACACGATTACAAACTTGCAATGATAATTCCAAGTCCATGTCAATTGACAAGTTGAACATAACACAAATGAGAGGTTCATCTCCAAGCTAGCAGTGACAATTCATAGTTCATGACTTGAAAGGTTCCAACATAACAGAAATGCAAAAGTAGCCTTCACATGAGAAAGATCACTTTGACATTCATCTCCAAAATAGCAAGATCAACATCCACATGATGAACGTCTACAAGTAAGATAATCAACATTCACATAAATAATACTTGGTAACGTATGACAAGTGAAACATGTAGGAAGAATAGTTACCAATCATTGATCTCCTCCACCACAATGGGTGACTTGATGTTCTCAACATCATCCTCTTCATTCTCATCCCTTGGCTACAAGTGTGGATGTTAGACAAATGCTCACATCACAAACAACAAGACCAAAAAAGAAAGAAAAAAAGGTAAGGAAAAGATGGCAAACATACCACCAGATTCAAGTCAACATGAGCACCCTTGATATAACTTGCACCACAAACTAATGCCTCCACCATAACCGGTTTTAACGAACTCCTATAGTCATCTAATACGACACAAGTTGACAAAATAGTTTGAGGATGAGAAGTTGACAAGTTTATAACCAAAGTTCAATAGTACGAGTTGACATACCTAAAATCCTTCCGGTCGTGCTGAAGGTAGATTCCGAAGACACGGAGGTAGCCGGGATAGTAAGGAACCTCCTGGCTATCCTGGCCATAATTGGGTACCTAGGAGCATTGTCTTTCCACCAACCAAGAAGATCAAGAGCCTTGTTGCGAGGGGCAACCTCATCCTCTAAGTAGTTCCTCAACTCACTCTTTGATATTCTTGTTGAACGGGATGATAAGAAGGACTCGTACCCAGCTTGAACCGGGATACTAGGAATGTTTGTAGAGGAAGATGAGCTTTCTCCATTTCCAGCTCGCTTATCTTGAGCAACACATTTGTCATACAAGGCCGCCAACTCTTTCTCCATGATTTTGATCTCAGATCTAAACCTCGTACTTCCTTCTCCATATAGTTCTCCAAAGGCCCACTCTATGTAACCCATCTTGTACCTAGGATCAAAGATGATAGCATTGGAGTGAATTAGAAAGCATATGAGTAAAAACAACAAGCATATGAGTAAAAACAGCAACCATTGGAGTAAAAACAGCAAGCATGTGTACCGTGGATCAAAGATGGTTGCGATCACCATGGCATTGTTCTTTTCTTCCCAATATTTGTCAAACTTCTCCAACATTGCTTCACCCATTTCCTTGTAGTGGTCACTATCACTAGTCATTGCATGTTTGATTGCAAGCTTGACGCCAACAATGTATGGGTAGAAGATGTTCGAAGTGGGATATAAACTTCCTAAAAATGCTTTTGTCACCTCAGCCAAACTCCCAAGTAATGGAGAGATAAGGTCATACATGTCCCACTCTGCGTTTGTCGGCGCCCAAGCATAGTTGGCAGTCGAACCAGCATGAGAGGTCAAGGCTTCCTTATATCCACGGGCAGTGCTAATCATCTTAAAGGTTGAACTCCACCTTGTTTTACAATCCAGGTGTAAATGATTACCAACTTTGACACCCAAGCTTTTGCAAGTGGCAACAAAAGCATGGAGACGAGAAGGTGACCTCTTGAAGTACTTCACCGTCTCTCTCAAGCTGTTTATCAAATTATCTAAGATCGCTGTCCCATCTTGCACGACCAAGTTGAGGATATGTGCACAACAACGGATATGAAAATATTGGCCTTCGAAGTCCTTACCTACAAAAGACAAGCATATGAGCATAAATAGCTTCTATATTAGCATATACGGCAAGCATATGAGCATAAATAGCTTCTATATTAGCAAAATAGCAAGCATATGAGCATATATAGCTTCTATATTAACATATACAGCAAGCATATGAGCATAAATAGCTTCTATATTAGCATATACAGCAAGCCTATGAGCATAAATAGCTTCTATATTAGCAAAAACAGCAAGCATATGAGCATAAATAGCTTCTATATTAGCATATACAGCAAGCATATGAGCATAAATAGCTTCTATATTAGCAAAAACAGCAAGCATATGAGCATATATAGCTTCTATATTAACATATACAGCAAGCATATGAGCATATATAGCTTCTATATTAACAAAAACAGCAAACATATGAGCATATATAGCTTCTATATTAACATATACAGCAAGCATATGAGCAAAAAACAGGATACAATCATACCTCTTCGAAACAGGAACTTGGCCTTCAAAGCATCGTCGCACCATCATTGTTTGAAGCGTTGTCATGTGACGGACATAATTTTGGTCTCAATATTCCATTCTGTCACACACGCATAGAGAGCATCCGCAATGACATTTCTAGAGTGAGGAGGATCCAACTCTATGAAAGCAAGCACACGGGTTTGTAAGTTCCAATTCCCATCTATATAGTGTGCAACCACACACATGTAAGATAAGGTTTGGTTGCTTGTCCACAAATCTGTAGTTAGACATATGGAGCTCACACCCTTTAGGAGAGATTTAAGCACCTCTTTTTCGTTCTTGTAAACCCTCATGCACTCGGCTCGTATTGCCTTCCTTCCAATGGGTTTATAATTTGGATTCATGCACTTCATTAGAATGTTGAACCACTCATGTTCAACCATTCTAAATGAATACTCATGCACACATATCATCTTAGCAATAAGCTCCTTAACGATTCCTTGGTTGTACTCAATAGAGGGGTGCATTGTTGGACCACTTGTTGGACCATTGATTCTGCGCAGTTCAGGAGTTGTTTGGATGGCATTCCTAGCCATCTTGTCCCTTAAACCTTCACATTTTAACATATGCCTTCCAATAGTTGAGGTGCTGCCACCTTGCGTATACGCATACCTCTTTTTGGGACAATAATTACAAACAGCCTTCAACACCGTCTCTCCGGGATGCTCCGTTGATGCCTCTTTGACCTTGTGAAAATGGGCCCAAACATCCGATGACATCCTAACAGGAGCATTGGCTCTTGGCCTCTTGTTCTTTTTCTTTTTCCTTTCTCTTGCCTCCTCCTCACTAGAAACAACATGCACAAGTGATTCCTCGGACATAGTGTCACCTTCTAGTTCATCAACTGATTCCTTATACCCTTCTAATGTATCATCATCCGACATATCAGCACTCGCTTGTGGTGGGACTATAAACAGATTCTGCTCCTCATATTCCTCATCGTCCTTCTCCTCGTCCTCGTCCTCCTCCTCCTCGTCGTCTTCTACCACCTAACACACATGAGCACACAAATAAGCAAACAACACCTATAATGTTATATGGAAATATGGCTACATCAAGCATCAAGTAAAGCAAACTTACAATAGTAGGTGCATGAGGCAACTTGGAGCAGGTTGCAGAGCCAGAGGCAGCGGCTTCCGCGGCACGCACGCCGGCACCGGTGCAGTCGGGGAGACGCGGAGGAGGTGGAGGGTGTTTTTTTAACCTACAAATCAACTCTCCCGCTGGGGCATTGGGAAAGTCTTTCGCCTTCCTAATCTGCACCTTAGGCTTCTTCTTCTTCCTCGGAACCGGCGGAGGCAGCGCCGAATCTTGCCTAATTAGGTAATTCACGCTCTTCTCCTTTTCCTTCGCCTTCGCATTCTCCTTACCAGCACCCTTTCCCTTCTCATTCCCCTTCTCCTTCACCATTATCTACAAAAAACAGCACATAATATCTGCAGTCAGTACATCAATCAAGTGCAAAAAAATCATCTTCTTCTTTTTGTAGCATAGAAAATCATCTAGTACTAGTGCAAATAAACATAATTATCTCCTGACCATTATCTACAAAAAAACAGCACATAATCCCCTTCATCCATTAACATCACTCAATAAGACATAAATGTATTGCAAGGACTAGAGTTGTAACTAACTATTACCACATAAACCTGGATAAACTACCTATCGCCCTTAAATTAGTAGTCAATTGACCAGTAAAGATTAATAGATTTCTTACGAAATCTGAAACATAGTAGCAGCATCAGGTTGTAAGGGGCTATTGATACCGCTCAGCATAGGTTAAGTTCCAAAAGCAATTAAAGGTTGCAAGCACTTACCAAAGTATAGTAAACCAAACAAGCTATCATAGTCTATTGATGGTTCACAAGCACAGTGGGGAAAAGGTGCCTATTGATTACTAGTACTTCATTCCCATTCTCCTTCACTACATCTCCTGAAACTCTTGACTAATTATCTCCTGACAACTTATCAGGTCAAGCAACACCTGGTGCCTATATGCCAAATCCTGGGAATGCATCTTCCAGTGCTACAACTCAATCCTCTCATGCACAATTCCCAGGCATGTTACGCATGTACCATCTGCAGCAGCCTCCCTCAATCGTAAGTCCACATCCAATGGTACAGGTTAGAGAAAGATTACGTCTTCCTCTTCGTGGCGCTCAGTGAGGAACCAGGGAAGGACGGACCGACGGCATGCTGGCCTTGCTGCCTCCCCGATGTACACGTGCTCCTCCAGCTCGGACTCGGATGAGATGGCGCCATCGGTGAAGGGAGAGGCCGCGGGTCAGGCTGAGCCACGGGCAACGGCGTCGTCGCCTTAGGGTTAGGGTTAGGGATAGAACAGAGGAGGAGGCACTGCCTCTGTTTGCAGAAGGAATCGAGCGAGGAGGGGGAATGGAACGAGGGGGGAGGGGGTTGCTCGGCTCGGGGGCTCGGGGCCTCGATCTGTTACACAGTTTATGGGCCTTGCGCCATCGGTCCGCTCGGTCGGCCCGGTTAAAGACCGGACCGGACCGAACTTTTTTCAGTCTGTTTTGCTGGGCTCGGACCGGCATATTTTCCTATCAGGCCTGGACCGTGCGGGCCGGTCCTAAACGGGCCACGAGCGGGCCGCAAAGCCCGCTCGTGCCGTCCAGGTTGAATTATAGCTCACAAACTTCAGATTTCTTAAGCTGATTCCTCCTTCATTCTTCTGTTGGAACAACTTATCTCATCCCATCCAAGGAGAACATCACCCATCATTCTCCTCATGCCACCAGACTATCCTTGACATTTGCAAAAGACCAGCACATATCTATACCCCTATATAGTGTGCGAATAATTTTAAAAGATGGTCGTTGGATGAAGCCAATCCGACGGTGCAAAGATGGCAAATCCGAGCACTACTGGCCGTTAGATATCATTTACATTCCACCAGATTTTGCCACATGTACAATTTAGAAGACTCCATGGTAGAACTTAAGCATAATGCACAAACCTCAAAACACAAACACTTCTCCTTTGTTCTATAATCGTCCGTATCATAATTGCCCAAAAAAATTTCTACATGAATAGCCATTATTTGTTTTTACTTAATGCTTTACAACGCACAATTCCATGAATCTTAAAATAGATTATTTTTTTATAAAAACTAATTGGTTTTGAATGAGATGAATTATAAGAATTAAACGAACATTTACATTATGCATATATGACTCAAAGCTAAATGCTATAATGTGGTATTTATTCATTATTTGGTTGTCAAATCTCGTGCGTGCAATGCACGTGTATCTTACTAGTGTCGTCTGAGATTTGAAACACACACATTCCATACATATGGAACATAGATGATTTGATCGGGACATCTTTACTGCCACTTGACAAGTCCTTCTTCGACCAATCCATGAAGCAGTTCTCACTGCTATTCTTGGTAGACCGAAACCTTCAGTTCTTCATATATCCCCAAGAGCTTTGGTTGCCTACCCAGCTTTTATACAGCTGAATTTTTTTTCTTCGAAAACTAGATAACCCTTATGTGGTTGATATTTTTATTCAAAGCCTACAATTTTATGGCCTTTCCTCAAGCCATAAGGAGGGACCTCAAAATTAGTCTTCAGGGTAGGGATTGTTTGTGTCCTGTTGTTCCTTATTTGTCCTGTCAAATTACGTTTTGATGTACTTTCTCACCCAGATAAGTATTGTACTATGAAGGTCTTTCCTCAAGCAATAAGCTGCTTTCGCTGAGCAATTTCCTTATAAAATTCACGTGTTTAACTGCTTAAACCGAAGGATTTCTTTACGAAATTCCTACTGTAACTGCTAAAAGCGTAGATAGAGCTAAAAAATCATACAGATTTTCCAGTGGGTATTTGATAGTTGCACCATCGTATGAAATTCGTGCTCAGCGTGCTATTGTAATTAATATGTACAAACTCTCGAAAGTGCACTGGGAAGGTTATCTAACAACAAATGTTGTGACTATACGATTAAAACAAAGGGTGCCTTAAAAAGTTCATTGTTTGGGTGAATGAAATTTTTAGCTTCTTAAGTTCATCGATTGGCAGGGTGGCCACAGGCACAACCCAAACGGAACCTTACATTTAAGCAGTCATCAAAACTTCTGCAGGTGTCGATTTCATGTACTTACATCAACCTTAGGTATTCACATATTATTAGAAAATGGGAATAATATTGCTCTTTCAAATGATGTTACTAGTATTGCTCTAGTACATTTCCCCCATAAATTGGGTCCCGCTTCGGTACAACTCCCTCATAAACGTATAAAGGGTAGTATGGACTTTTCACAAGTCGTATCCATTTTATGATGGGTTGTCCAGTATAAGCGAGTTGGCCACGAGCTGCTGAGAAATAGGCAATTTCTCGATTAAATTAATCCATGAGTAAATCACTAGCATGACATTGACACAAATAAATGCATACTGATATTCAGTCAAGCAAGCACATACTACACTAATTGCAGAAAGATCTACGTATAACGCTAGCATGGCTAAAACAGAGAACAGTAGGAGCGGGATAAACGAGTTATACCCTCCAGTAGGCCATGCAGAGGCCGCGGCTTTGGTAGCAGCAGCGGCATCCTCGGCGGCCTTCTTGTCGGCTTCAGCTTTCTCGGCGGCGGCAGGTTCGGCGTCGATGGACATGGTAATGATGAAGGCGACGCGGACGTAGAGGAAGTAGACGATTGGAAGCGAGCAGTCGCATAATCGCTGCCCAAAAACCTATTCGCCCCTCACCCCGTACAGGAACCAGAAGGGCGTGGTTTCGGAGACCTGCTCTCCCGTCGACCGTGTACTACTTGTGATTTCTTATAGTGCAGATTATATAAGAACAAACAATGACGTACATACATAAAAATATTTCTGAAAAAATCGAAAATATTCTTGAACAAAATTGTGAACAATTTGTAAAAGTCGGATATTTTTGAAAAAATAAAATTATTTATGCAACTCCAAACTTTTCTGAAAAATGCAATAATTTTGAAATTCTGATTTTTTTTGGAAAAAGTGAAGAATTTTTTGCAATCCTAGCATTTTTTATAAATGTGAACAACTTTTGTAATCCTCAACAATTTATAAAAATGCAAACAAAATTTCAATATTCCATACAGTTTTAGGAAAACATGAAAAAATAATCAAAAACATGATTTTTCCTGAAAAACACACACATTTCTAGAAACTCCGACCAAAATTTGGAAAAGGCAAACATTGTTTTTGGATCAGTGAAGAATTTTGAAAGAAGAAACATTTAAAAAAATTCATTTGATGCATAGATGCAACTTGCATGCAGGCTAGTGACGGCGTAGGGTTCGTACAACGCTGTGCGGGCGATACCGGCCGATTAAAAAACAGACGAACGTTGCCCGTAGTGGCGTGCCGCGTGGGTCGGCCCACTGAGCCGACGCAGTCAACTGACCCAGTAACGCGCAGGCTCGTCGCGCGATTGAAGGGCGACGTCAGTTAGTCCCACCTCGAAAATCCTAGACCTACTTAAGCTTTTACGTATTCCTACGTAACATCCTTCCACGAAAACTAAATGCCCCCCCCCCCCTCCCTCCTGATTTTCAGGGGGTGGGCCCGGTGCCTTCACTAATATCCAATTAGCTGCTGCCAAATCATCTTTTACGTAAGATAAGTAACAATCTGCACGTAGATGTAGCATTGCTCGTCCCACCTCGCGACGCCAACAGGTCGTTGGCCACCGTAAATACCTTTATTACTCAAGTACGACAAGCATTGGTCTTCATTGAACCCATGTGCAGGATCTGGAGTGGCACTAGGAGTCTTCACCGGTTCCGAACTAGCGAAGTTTCCTACTGATTTTTCAGATTCTACAAAAAAAAATCTTTGATGTCCGATGTCTTTTTATTTATGTTTTTAACTCGCACATAGTTTTGTCACACAATATATCAAGTTTGGCTCTGCCAGAGGGGAGAGTCTGCACACGTTTTATTTCCGACTCCACGGAACAGGTCCAATTTTTTTCGCTCGTTCGACTGACCATTCGTAGCATGCACGCCAATGTTCAGTGAATATCGACACTTTATGCATTTCCTACTGTTTTCCCGGCCAAAAAACCCTAAAACACTGCCCGCACATGAAGCAACATGCGTTCGGTGTCCGAACTCTTTGAAACTTTGTGTGGGCCACCCGGATGGGCGTGCCCACCAGCTGGCAAATTTTTGTGTTCATCTGAAGATGAGCAAAATTTGACCTACGCCAGTGGAGGCCGTTCAGGTAGGAACAAATGGCCTGTCTGGAAGGACGTTTTTTTCGACATCCTTCACATGAAATATTTTTATATGACATTGTATCCACATGAGAAGCATGCACGCCAATTTTTAATGCATTTCGACACTTTATGCATTTTCTACGATTTTCTGGGCCGAAAAACCGTAAAACACTGTCCGGACGTGACACATGTGTTCGATGTAAGATTTCGTCCATTTCTGGCATGGGGTACCGGTACTCCATGCAAAAAAGAACGAAATCTGACACCGAACGCACATTGTGTCACATCCGGGTAGTGTTTTAGGGGTTTTCGGCCCGGAAAATCATAGAAAATGCATACAGTGTGGAAACGCGGCAAATTTTGGCATGCATACTTGTGATGGTCATTCTAGCCCACGAAAAAAATCTGAGCCCGTTTGAAAGATGTAAAGAAGAGACATGCACCCGAGGATCCCTTTTGCCCACACCGAAACCCCTGCCTTCCACATGAAGTACCTGTGCGCAATCAAGGAATGTACCCAACTTCTGCTAGCGCGTGTGGGGCCCCATCCCAGTACCCCACGCCAAAAATGAATGAAATCTAACACCAACGCATGTTGTGTCAGGTCCGTGTAGTGTTTTATGGGTTTTCGGCCCGAAAAATCATGGAAAATGCATATAGTGTCGAAACGTGACAAATTTTGGCATGCATGTTTGCCATGGTCATTCTAGCCCATGAAAGAAATCTGAGCCCGTTTGACGGATGTGAAGAAGAGACATGCACCCGAGAATCCCTTCCACCCATACCAAAATCCCCTGCCTTCCACATGAATTACCTAGGCGCAATCACGGAATGTACCCAACTTTTGCCAGTGTGTGGGGCCCCACCCCAGTACTCCACGCCAAAAATAAACGAAATCCGACACCGAACGCACATTGCGTCACGTCCGAGCAGTGTTTTAGGGTCATTTATTCATACTCCAAAAAGAGCACCGGTTGAGAGGAGTGTGACATGCTAGGGCAGACGAATGCATTCATGAGCATATAATTTTTCTAATTTTAAGGCTTATGTTATTTGTAATTTTTGTCATTATCAATCAAAATAAATTTTTTTATGTCCTAAACATTTATTGAAAATTGTCAAAAAATTGGATGCTTCTGTAGTTTATGATTTCTTGGCATTATCAATCAACATGATTTTTTTTTGAAACGCAACCAATTTTTCAATTTATGAAAATTTCACGCATTTGGAAAATTAGGAAAAGGAAAAAAAGAAACAAAGACCAGAATATAACAGAACAAAAACCGGTTTTAAAAAACACAAAAACACTGACATGAATATTCACAAAGCTAGATTTGCCACATAAGTAGCCAGAAAGAAATCCTCCACTTTGAACTAACATATCTCTTTATATATATTTTTGAAATGTTCATGGTTTTAAAAAATGTTATTCATACTTTAAAAAAATGTTCATAATTTTTTTTAAAGAATTATCAGAAATTGTTCAAGTTGGTCGAAAAGTTGTTGAATTTTCAAACACTATTCTATTTAAAATTTTATATAGAATTTCCAACAAATGTTGGAAAAAGTTGAAAAGGTGTCCGAATTCTACGTTTGGTGTTACCTCTGCCCGGGATTTTTAGGCTAGAAAGCTACCGATGGAGGTCCGCTTTTGTAAGCAGGTTGGTTTTCCCTACACCTGAATTTAATAACCAATTTGTTAGTCAATGCAAATTAATTGCAAGTTGTTAACCGAAAGCTCGATTGGGGCCATGGGCCATGCCGCCAATATATATATAGGTGCCTGGACATATGGGACACCTAGGTGCCTGGACACCTTGCCTCTCCGCCGTCGGATCGTGTTTAGCGGCTGATTTGGAAACCAATATAAATGTATCAATTGCTAGTTAATTTGGCAGGTTTTAATTTGGGGACCATCTCATGCATCCGTGTCACGTGATATAAAGGCAGAGTATTAAGATGTCATAGGGAATAAAAGTTGACATTTATTATTCCCTATATAGCATTTATTCCTTTTTTGTATAACAAATCAAATTAGGAGTGGTACGTATGACACATGATTTTATTGGATATATACGAACCCTGCGAATGTACGTAATTTTGTTAGTAGGTATTACACACCCGTATTAGATAGTTAGGAAACAAAATAAAATGTAATAGATTAAAAAAATAAACTATTAGGTATATACGTACCTACATATGTACATAATTACGTTAGTAGGTATTAGATACCCATAGTAGATAGTTAGGAAAGAAAAACATGTACAAGATTTTGTTAACATGTATTATATACTCGTATTAAATAGTTAGAAAACAAAAAAAGAATGTAATATTTCACAAAATAATTTATTGAGTATATATACCCGCGTATGTACATAATTTCGGTAGTAGGTATTAGATACACGTATTAGATAGTTAGGAAACAAAAACATGTACAAAATTTCATTAATAGGTATTAGATACTCATATTAAATAGTTAGAAAACAAAAATAGAATGTAATATTTCAGAAAATAATTTACAGAGTATATATACCAGCGTATGTACATAATTTCGTTAGTAGATATTAGATACCCGTATTATATAGTTAAGAAACAAAAACACTTAAAAAATCATTAATAGGTATTAGATACTCCTATTAAATAGTTAGAAAACAAAAATATAATGTAATATTTCAAAACATAATTTACCGAGTATATATACCCGTGTATGTATATATTTTTGTTAGTAAGTATTAGATACCCGTATTAGATAGTTAGAAAACAAAAATAAACATATTAGATAGCCGTAGTAGTTCAAAAAAATAATTAAACATTAATACGATTTATTGTATAGCAAGTGTTGCATGTCTAATACTGAAAAATGAAAACAAAAAGGAACTATGAAAAGTCTTGCATGAAGAATAGTTAGGAAACAAATCAAACAGTCATTATGTAGCGCTACATACCTAAAACAATCAAGGTGCCTGGGCACCTAGGTGTCCCAGATAATCAAGCGTGGTAAAAGAAAAGCGATGCATGCGAGAGCGTTGAGGGATGCGAGGCAATTTGGCAATTAATTTAGGCTAGTTAATATCCTTCAATCGTGCTCACTAATTGGGCAGATTCAAAACCAAAATCTCGCGCCGATGTGCCTTGGTCTTGCCATCTTGGCAATCCTGTCGGTTGGTCCAATAAATTCGGACGCAGTAATTCTTAAGTTTCCAGCCTCTCTTATTTTCACAAAGACGTGTCAGCTCAAGGGGTCAGCCTCTTAGCATCAATTGCTAGAGGTCTACTGTTCAATTCCTAGCGCCGGATAATATAGATTTGTTTTATGAATTTTTACACCCCGCAAACAACGCACTTCCTACAGGCTACAGCCGTGACCAATTGGCGTACGCCCTATACATCATTTCGGCAGGCGGGCGACGTAATTTTGGAAAAAAGGCCATCCTATCCTTTCTTGTGAAAGGGTACGAAGAAATCTAGACCATTGATGTGTTTAAAGGGGTTGTAGGGACGCAGAAGTGAAATTTTCAGTGGTAGAGGTCTGTTTCCTTATCCTTGTCGTACGTTTCTATAGTCAAACAGGTCGACATCATGGGTGTTGACAATAAGGGATGCAAAATGTGGACCACCCCGTATCCAACTTTTGACCTGCTCACGCGAGCTTCAAGACCAACATGATAAACAACACTAGCCCCGCAGAGAAGAGAGAGAGAGAGAGAGAGAGAGAGAGAGTGGGGGGGGGGGGGGGGGGACACTGGACTACAAACCTATATAAACTCGTGCCGATCCATCTTATTTTAGACAAGGAACTTGAGTAGTTTCACAAGTTACAAATAACTTGGCTAGAGATGGCATCGTCGTCGATCGGAGTTTGTTTCAAAGCTCGTGGTTTGGTCGTGTTTGTGCAAGCCATGCTTCTCATGTGCGTGGTGATCATGAGCAGCAGCTACACAATCCATGGCGCTGGCCGAGGTATGAGTTCCAATTTGTTTTCCTGTATATTTAATTATTTTCTGGAATACTATACATGTGTTTATTTTGAATCCTTTTTTGTTCTAACTAGATAATACCCCGCGCGTTGCTGCGGGAATTGGTTACAATATATTTTGATGAGATTTAATTTTTGTATACATGAATATTTGATTGGCAGAGAAGTAAAACTAAAAAATACATACAATTTATTTTACTATTTAACTGTTAAGATTACATGTGTACATGTTGAGAAAAATATATTACTGGAATAATCTATTTAGTTATATAGAATATGATGGTGCACCAAGCATTGATGTGGTACTCTTCGCTTGCATTAAGGGTCTTGTTTAAGAAAAAGAAATATAAGGCTAAATTGGCACTGACAATTCCAACAACAACAATGTGACATGGACAGAGTATATATCAACTTTTCTTGCACAGAGGGCCTACCAGGCAACATCAATCATAATAAGGTGAAGTCAGCACATCAATTATGTATGTTAACAAAATCATGCATTTTTTATTTATCCCTGTAGTTCCCATGATTGTCAGAGATAATCGAAATTAAATGGTGATGTGACTGATTACAACTTTCCTGCTGCAAAGAACTCTATTATGTCATGGCTTCCTCTTGTGGTTGTACTGCAAATTCTTTCCCGCAGACTAAAAAAAACGAAGTTGTATAGATGTAACTGAGGAGGGTGTTCTCATAATCTATACTTTAGCATAGAAATACTCCACTGGAAAAGTAAGGAATTAGCGTAAGGCCCTTGTATATGCACCAAACTTAATAATTAGGCTTGTTAGCTTACAAAATATGACAAAGGGTACAATTCCACATAAATATAGTTATCTGAGTACACACAAAATCTAACTGACAAAATGGAGATTGCAGGCCAAGATGAGTGAGAGGACTGCATCGGACATCGTTCGCCATGAGTCTAGTACTCACAACAAAACATTAATCGCTTCCTCCCATTAAATCCAAACTCTTTTATCCAGTACATGAACAAATTGAATGGGTATGAAGCAGGTGTCCATCGATTGGGAATTAATAAACACATCATTATTCTGAAGGAGTGAGAATCGCTGATAATTGAGGAGAGCGTACCCGTAGCCGACTGCTGATCTTTGGCAACCCCTTGGTAGGCAGCATGAGAACAGAACACATCAATACTATTCCTGAAAAAAGCATGAGAAAATTAGACATATACTATTAGCAATCAAACACATGTCCAGGACTCCCGGCAACATGTCCAAGACAACTGAAAGAAAATGAAAATAGCATTGTATAATATATGAAGAGCATGAGAACATATACATAGGTAAGCATTGAGATCCATATTCCCATGTAGTTAAAAATGACAATCACATGCAAGCAACTAATCAATAATCATAGAAGGTATTACTTTGACAATACTTTCAGTTAAGCGGCCGATTTTATTTGAAGCAAGGGCAGATAGGAGATCAAAATGGACTCTCTGCAGAATATTCGTGAAAAGAACAGACTAAATTCATGCAAACTGATAAAAGTATTTTCATGTGGCCATGATTCTGACCGTCAAGAGGGCAATACTGAATGCCTTTACTGAACCTAATTAATCTTCTGCTTCATCCATACTCCCCTCTTTAATTAAGAAACTGTTGGGAGATCGACAAATAATAGATACGAAGAGATCGACCAGTGGACTGCTCATAAAAGTATAGATCCAAACTTCTCTGAACAAAACCCAATGCACATGTATGTGCAAATGCAGCAGAGCAGATCGTTAAATCATAATATGTGATGGTTAATTGGTTACTAATTCAAGATCAAGTGCAATATGTCAATAATGAAATTATTGTCCTTTAGATTCCAAAATGAAAAAAGAATTAGGGAAAGGGTCATGCATTACCCATTTAGCTTGCACACGGTAACATTGACACCAACAATAGGAAGGAGTTCAGTTTGCACACTGCAATAAAATTCCACGTGCTTAAGGTGGCGCTAGCGGTATTGAGAAGACAGGAGAGACATGGGTAAGGAAATTGGTTTGGTAGTACATGCGAACAGATCTCAACTGCAAATAGGGCTTCTTCTTCCTCTCTCACCTCAAACCATGCCGACCGGCTGGCCGTGCTCCAGGCCGGAGGAAACGGAGGAGGTACTGAGGGCTGTACCATGGGCGGCGGCGGCAAGATTCTTTGTGACGCCACGACTATGCGGGGTGGCGGGCATGTGAAGCCGAGGCAGAAGATTGATGGTGGTCATCCAAACGAACCCATGTGGGAGCCAACGAAGAACTATTGGCATGCAGCGGTTCCATCCAGGCACGATGCGGTGGCGCTGCATCCAACCCAATCTTGGCATGAAGGTCGCTCGCACCGGAGCTCAGTTTTGACAGCCGCAACTCTATAAGAAATATGTATGTGGGAAGATGAGATGCGTGAGGAAGTGAGAGATGATGCATCTGTGATCTTCTTCCAGTTATAAAAGGAATGCATCATATGTTACGAATAGGAAAGGATGGATAGCTTCGAGGACAGGACTCCAAACGCATCAAGTAAAAACTGAATTCCAAGTAAATGACGAATCGTTTTAGTGACCAGAGTTTGCTGCGTACTAAAAAAATCTTGTGAAAATGATGTGTCGCTTCGCTGACCTGGATCTTTACGTACTAATGAAAAACCGAGTCCCATGATTTGTTGATGGAATTGTGTGGGCGCCAGCTGTTGGGTTAGTGATGATGTGGCTGCATATAAAATCAGTTGTTGCTTAGATGGCATGGTTGCTGATGTGGACAGCTTGCATGTTGAGATAAATAAAGTAGTGGGGGTGAACTTCTTAAGTATATAGGATTTGCTCCCATCTATATTTAATTAGTTTGTGCTTTGATCTTTTTTGCCTATGCAATCCCGCGACCGTTCTTCCGCGAGCCGAAGACACCGGAAGTGCACCTACCAGCAAAATGTCTCGTCCCGCCTTGCCACTAGCGGGTGAATCAGCTTCGTCTAGAAAACAGAACAATAAGCGAGTTGTTGAATAAGCAATAGGGAAGCATCCTCTATGGGCGCATGCATGTCGTGTATGGTGATATCAAGCATCTAGCTGATACAATATCTCAAAAGGAAGTTTACACGTAGTCAGCAAATATATGTAACCACCATGTGTTGTGTGAAAAACATTCATGTGAAATCTATTTATTTCCGCATCGTTCTCCACCGACATCAAATGTGATATCGATCATGTTAGCTTGTGGTTCTCAAAAGTGCATTACAGAGTCAGCAAATATATGTAACCCCTGTGTGTTGTGTCTACCGAATAAAACAATTTTCATGTGAAATATATTTACTTCCTCGTCGTTCTCCACCGAAATGAAATGCTTTACATGAAGGACCTATGATTTTCTCTGAACAACGAGGCGGCCCGAGATTATCAAGAGCTACCCAAACATAGTTCGGGCTACTAACTGCCATGCATGCTAGATTACTCAAAACAAACTATTCTAAAGTTGATTTTGAAGTTCCCGTGCACTGAAAAATTGTTACTCTTTCCTTCTTGTTGCGGCAGCTAAGGCAAAGTCCTCATCCCCTCTAGGCTCCAAACTGAAGGCTTAATTTGACGGCAGAGGATGAATAGTATGATGAGCAGTGTCTCGAAGGAAAGGAGAGGAGCGTTTTCCATCAACTTCAGAGGGCTGCCACGATGGTGTGTCGCACCATCCTTATGAACTAATGCTCCACCAGCTATCCTTATTTTGCATGGATTACGTGTAATCTTCTGCAACTATCCTTATGAGGGCATGTACAATGGTGCTATCTTAGGAGTGTCACGTATGATAAATGATGACATGGAGGAGAGATAACTCATAAGAAAAGGCTTGTCTTCTCTTATTTAAGAGAAGACAAGAGGTGATCTCTTAGCATAATATGTCTCACCACATTTTTAAGAATTGCTAGTTATTAAAAATAAGGCTAAGAGATGACCCATTGTAGACAAGAAGTTTTGTCATCTCTAAATCACATGCAAGACTTAAGATAAGACTATTTTATCAACCATTGTACATGCCCTGAACTACTGCTCCACCTGCTAGAATAGAGTAGATCCCGCCGTGTGCTTGCATTTATATACTACCAAGTCACATCTTTTTTATTTTTTGCCCAAAAGAGAAACAGCAGCCTCCATCTCTCTGTATTTCGGCCCAGGATAACTAGACCATCGCATGCACATAGGCCCGATTTAAGTGAGCCGAAAAAGGAAAAAGGCACATCAGCCCCAATTTTTTTGGGCGTCCCTATATCTCCCCTACAGAGAGCTAGCCAAAAATGCTACACACATAGACTCCCACCTCACAGACTTTACGGACCTGCTGAGTTGTCATGTTTTAATTTGTCTAATTAATCTCCTTCTCCTAATTAACCCCCCCCCTCCCTGATTTTAACTGGTGGGCTGGGTGCCCAGGCCCGTAAACCCCCCGTAACTCTCCGTCGATGTAGCAAAGCCGGAGAGCTAGCCCAACTTCCGATCGGCCGAAGGAGCGAGCAAGATGGGCCAGCCCACGCACGCTGCAGGCCACAGCTTCTTTTTTTTTCATATTTCATTTTTACTTTTGTACCTTTTTATGCTTTAAATTATTATATATATTGAAAAAACTCTAGTAAACACATTTCCAAAATGATGGTCAAGTATTTGAAAAATGTTCAAAGGTATTTGAAAAATATTGAACAACTATTTATAAAATGTTTTTTGTGAATAACTATTTATAAAATGTTAATCAAGCATTCGGAGAAATGTTGAATGTGTACAGAAAAATTGTTGATCATGTAATAAAAATATGATGAAATCTTTTGATCATTTATATAAAAATGCTAATCAAGCATTTTTAAAAATAAATGTTGAACAAGTATTTACAAAATGTTAATCAAGCTTTAAGGAAATGTTAAATGTATATAGAAAAAATATATTAAATACGTGATAAAAAATGTGGACTGTCCCGTCTCCAAGTTTTGACCTACTCACGCCAGTTTCCAGATTAACATGATAAACACTAGCCCGGCAGAAAAGAAAAATAAGTAAGAAGAGACTACCCTTACAACCCTATATAAACTCTCGCTGATGCAACTTATTTCAGACAAGGAACTCTCACAAGGAACTTGAATAGTTTCACAGGCACTGGTAGAAAAAGGGCCTATAGTCCCGGTTCGTAAGGGCCTTTAGTCCTGATTCCTGAACCGGGACTAAAGTGTCGGTACTAATGCCCTGACCCTTTAGTCCTGGTTCAATCCAGAACTGGGACTAAAGGGCGCGGCCACGTGGAGCTCCACCTTTAGTCCCGGTTGGTAACACCAACCGGGACTAAAGGAAATTTTATGATTTTTTTTGAAATTTTTTTTTGAATTTTTTTATTTTCAAACTTCTGAATTATTTTAACCTCTAGTCTGTAATCATCACCCCTCATCACTTCTCAATTTATCCTCTAATCACCCCTCATCATTCTAAATCATCTAACTTCCCGAACGGTCACCCATCCTCCCACTCCCCCAGCCTGAGCACGCTAAACTTCCGGGTTCTATTCTCCCTCGCTCCAAGTCTGCACTTGTTGTTTTCCTGACAATAGTAAGATGTCAATCCTATTAACCTTCAGGAATTTTGCTTGAGCATGAAGTGACACATTTCACTGTTTGAGTTTGAAACTATTGTTTTAAAAAACAATAATTATTTAGTAACACTAATATTTCTTGAATAATTAGTTTGACCATTGTTTGACCACAGTTTGACCAGATTTGACCAAAATTGAAATAACTAAAAGAATTACTTAGTAACGCCAATATTCTAGAATAATTAGTTTGACCATTGTTTGACCACAGTTTGCCCACTGTTTGAATATTTTTCAATTTTTTCCACTCTAGATCTTAAAAGCCCCGTAACTTTTTTCTATTAGGTTTTTGAGGATTTTGAAAATGTTTAACGGGGTTCCCCCGGTTAAATTTGGATGTAACTTTTCGAGTAGATGATTTTTCATATAAAAAACTTTTTCATCCGAGTTAGTATGCAAAAGTTATGCCCATTTTTACAAATTTCAGAGAGATTTTGCAAATAAAGTCAAAATTCACATTTGCAAATTTTCCCAACAACTAGACCACATATCACATGAGAAACTTATTTTCTTTTATTTTTTTGACATTTCCATTATTTTCTTTTATTTTTTTAAAACTGAAAAGGCGATCCACCGAGGGGGTAGAGTTTGAAAATGGGACCTTTAGTACCGGTTCGTGGCACGAACCGGGACTAAAGGTCTCAACCCCATTAGTCCCGGTTCGTGCCTCAAACCGGGACTAAAGGTCTAATCTTTAGTCCCGGTTTGAGGCACGAACCGGGACTAAAGGTCATCGCACCCTTTAGTCCCGGTTCATGTCTTAAACCGGGACTAAAGGGCCCGAGTGAACCGGGACTAATGCCTTAGCCGCACGAACCGGGACCAATGCTCACATTAGTCCCGGTTCTAGACTGAACCGGGACTAATGGGCTGAGCCGGCTTGGACCATAGCCCTGTTTTCTACTAGTGAGGTTACAAACTAGCTATGGCGTCATCGATCGAAGTTAGTTTCAGAGCTCGCAGTTTTGTCGTGTTTGTGCAAGCCATGCTTCTCATCTGCGTGGTGATCATGAGCAGCAGCTACACCATCCATGGCGCTGGCCGAGGTACCAGTTCTAAATTGTTTTCATGTATTTATTATTATTTCCTGGAATACCACATATTAGTTTTGTTTTGTATCTTTTTCTGTTCATATGACGCTGTTCGATTAATTGGTTTGTGCTTCGATCTGTTTTGTACATGCAGTCCCGCGGCCGTTCTTCCGCGAGGCGAAGACACCGGAAGTGAACGTAGCAGCATATTCCTCGTCCCGCCGTGTCACTAATAGTTGAATATAAGCTTACTCTAGAAAAAGTACTGTTGAATAAGCAATAGAAAGCATGGTCTATGGGCGCATGCATGTTGTGTATGGTGGTATCGATCATGCCTGCTGATACAATTTCTCAAAAGTGCATTTACAGTGTCAGCAAAATATATGTAACCACTGTGTGTTGCGTCTACAGAATAAAACAATTTTCATGTGAAATATATTTATAACCTCATCGCTCTCCACCGAAATCACATGTTTTTTATACGAAGCACCTATGATTTCGGCCCAGGATATCCACCCCATCGGATGCAAGAAACAGCAGCCACCGGTTTTCTGTATTTCGGCCCAGGATAACCACCCCATCGCACGCAAATGGGCCCGATCTAAGTGGGCCAAAAAATGAAAAATGCGCCGTTGCCGGGGATCGAACCCGGGTCACCCGCGTGACAGGCGGGAATACTTACCACTATACTACAACGACTTGCTTGCTATAAAATGCAGGAACATGTTGACATTTGCAGCGGCACAAGGCGGGATGTGACAGTAGATGATACCCCGCACGTTATTGCGGGAATAGTTTGCAACATATTTCAATGGGATTTATTGTATGAAACATGAATATTTAAAATAATACTCCCTCTGTTTCTAAATATTTGTCTTTCTAGATATTTTAACAAGTGACTATATACAGAGCAAAATAAGTGAATCTACACTCTAAAATATGTCTACATACATCCGTATGTGATAGTCCATTTGAAATGACTAGAAAGACAAATATTTAGGAACGGAGGGAGTAATATAAAAAGCTAAAACTAAAAAACATATAAGTTATGATGTTTGATTGAAAATTCTCATGTATGCTTGCATGTTGAGATGAGTGTTTTTCCATGAATGTCATGATGAAGTGGCATGCTTGTATGTTGACACACATATGATAGTGGGGGTGGGCCTTTGCTCATGCATGTTGTGCGAGATGTGGCATACTTGCATGTTGAGAGAAATAGTTAATGGAGGCAACCTATTTAGATATTGAAGATTAGCATTTATGTGATTTTTTTATGGAAAACAATATATATAGGTCAATTGGTCGTACACAGAAATCACCCGCTCCATCGCGCGCAAGAGGAAAAGTCGCCTCCTCACCATGTCCAACATAGCCATGCTTTTTCACCCCACCTCGGCACCTACATCTAGCCCCCCCCCCCCCCCCCCCCCCCCCCCTCTCCCTTCTCAGGGAGCTCCTAGACTACTTCTATCGCATGATTTTTTTGGAATTTTTCTTCCACCATGGACCTTGAGCACAGCTCAATAATGAAGTCCTCCAAGCGCATCAAGCCTGACGGAAACACCTATACTATGGGGAATGAGTAAAAAGGAGCTCGTCACATGGTGCTACTAAATTGGATATTGTAGTTATTCTGTCTTTGTTTTGACGAGAAGCATGATTTATGTCACACCAGACTAACACAACTAAGGTGCCTTGTTGCATGTCTCCATGACCCACATGGCATAAGACACACATTCCGCTACATGAGCAATTTGTGTCGCTCTGTTTTCCCTTTGACCTCCTGGGTCCCGATAAAACTTCAAAGAGCTGGATTCGCTTAACAGATCATTGTGTATGTGTGTGTGTGTGGGGGGGGGGGGGGTGCGATCTTGTGAAGTTCACCCCCCCCCCCCCCCCTACTGGTTCGAAGACGGGCCTTCTTCAAACATGCCTTTGTAAGTGGCTAAAAAATTATTAGCCAACCAATGCCAACACCATGACCATGATATGCATTTTCAAATCGAAAACAACTCATTTTTGAGAAACTGACTTGACTAACGCCTTCTTGTCAAGAAGGAGCTGAATGATGTTGTTTTTCACCGATAGGTCTTAATTGTTGTTTATTCAACATTGAATTTACGACTCATTCTATCTATTTTTGCAATTGTCTAGTCATTTTCTTATTCAACATGTTGGATCCTTGCATCTGTTAATTTGCTCAACTTTCCGCGGAATTCAACAAATGAGGGTCTTCATAATTCTTTCAAATGGTATTGAAAGTGGCAGAGCTAATCACAAATTATAGGGTGTGCCACCTAGAAAAACAATCGGCATAACACACGAATTGACCATAAAAGGAATACGAATAACCCTATTAAAATAGAAACCTAAAGTTTTTTGTGGGTTCTCCCAAAATCATTGTCCCCATGATATCGGGGGGTTTCTCAAAATTGTAACATCACATACGTCACACGTGAGAGATGAAGTAGTCATTCGAGGCAAGAGGGTTGACTCTGCGTGTCTCGCATCAATCGGGGGCAAAGAGGCCAATAGATGTTATCCATCACCATGCCCGACGCATATCACTGCGCCCCATTTCAAAACTCGGTTTTCCCGCATTATGGATTTATATGAGAGAAAAGGTTTTCAAAAACTCAGCCTCCAACACCGAAGCCCTCCAAGCGCATCGAGGTTGGCAGAAACACATGGACTATGGGAAATGAGTCCAAAGTGGGGCTCGTCGGATTGTGTTACTAAACTGGAGATGGTTTTTCTTTTGACGAGAACATGACTTATGATGAGACTAAACAACTAGGGCCCTCGTTGCGTGTATTCATTATCCACATGTTCTCATGTTCTGCTATGTAAAGCAATTTTGTGTCACTCTGTTTTCCTTTTCACCTCCTGTCGTGGAATTGTCACGGCAGATGTCCTTAGTGTCAGGACTTAGTCGCGAGGCCAACGCATCTATGTGGTAGTTTGAGAGGGGTTGAGCGGGACGAGAGACGCGATGTTTTACCCAGGTTCGGTCCCTCACGGTGGAGGTAAAAGCCTACATCCTGCTTCATTGATATTGATGATGATGACCACGGTTATAAAAGTGCTCTTATCTCGAGAGCTATTGTCTAAACCTAACTTGTCCAAGGTTGTGGAACTTGTGAATCTTGTCCCCTTTTGGGGAGCCCTGCCCCTCCTTATATATGTTGGAGGGGCGGGTTACATGACTAGTCCTAGTTGGATTAGGACTAGTCTCTTTTCTATTACAAGACGGATAGCAATCCAGGTCTTATTCAAACTGTTTAAGTCGGCCTGCTGAGCCACCTCCCGTGATGGGCCGCGGCCTACCTCCATGAGGATACCCGTGTCCCATATCCACGACAGTAGCCCTCGAGCTTTCAGGTGACTCGAAGAGTCGGGCGGAAGGTCTTGATTTTGTTGATGCTTTTGTCTTCCTTGAACGTGGAGCTTTTTTCCGGGTCGTTGACGTAATGGATGCCGAAATGTTGATGAAGAGATTGCCGGGTCATGAAGCGTCGACGTTGATGTTGTCGGGTTGTCCTCCCAGGCTGGATTCTGTCTCCAAGCCGGGTCTTTCCGAATTTTTTCCAACCCCAATAGCATGTATATCATCTGTAGCCCCCCAGCGCCGGGTTTGTTTAGGCCTTTAACAACCCGGGGTCTGTGAACTTGTGTTTTGGTAACGAACAAAGTCCGTTTTTTCACAAATTCTGGCTTGATAGCCCCCGAGGCTTGAGGCGACTTGAGGAGTCGTCTTCAAGCTCTTTGTTTCCGAAATAAAACACATGAATGCATTACACCGTTCATGATATATAAAACAAAATTAAATAATAATTTTGATGACTTTGTCAACTTGTGTTCAAGTTGTTAATCGTTCGACTCGACTAAGTAGGCTTTCGCGTGGACTTTTTTCATGGAATATGATATGTTCAGGGTCGACAAAGTCCATGATAGGCATCAGAGTCGATTGACAATACCGTACCCACTACTTGGTCGGTTACGAGTTGCATCTGACTTAGTAAAGAACGAACATAAAATAATTTCGCTGATATGTAGGGCACCCATGTTTGAACTGTGCATCGTGGCAAATAGTCCTCTTTGGTAACCTTACGACTCAACTTTATGAGAAGAAATTATAGCCCCCGAGATTAACTCAAAGGTGCCGGATATATATAATTGATTAGAAAAAAAATGAAATTTAAATATCAAAGTGACTTAGCTTGTTTTTATGATGTGGCATAAGCCAGCGGACCATTGGGGTCGACGAGGCAGTGGAAATGGCAGGCTGGCGAAGGCAACTCGACGGAGACGGGCCTAGATGGCATGGCGATTCACGACAAGTCGTGAGCATCAGTGGAGTTTTCTCGGGCTCATGCTTTCTGCTCTTAATTGCACCTTCAGCCAAGGTAATGGACCTTCTCAATAATATCAACTTCAGATCTCCAGTACTCATCATGTTGAACGCAACTTATCCTTTGTTTAAGGGTCAAGTCCTTTTGAGGTTTTCTTCGAGGCCTGACTCCGTATGATTCCCTTTTTCAATTTGCTCAAATGTTGGGGCAGCTTGCAGGACACAGAGGCGGCGGCGGCCTGCAGTTGGTGATGTGAGGCTGGCCCGGCGATAGCGGGTCACAACGGTGCCGCGTGGTGAATGTAGCAAGCCTCTCCTGGGGAACAGCTTGAGGAAGCCCCGGGAAAGCAGAACGAAACGGCCATAACAGCGGCTCTGTCACATCCATACTTTATACTAATTGAAGCCTTCTTATAGTACATGATACTAGCACCAATACCGTACGCGGCGCTGCCACATCCATGTACTGCTATTGCTGTAGCTTTGTGCTTCGATCTGTCCTGGCAGTCTGGCCTTCCCAGACGTTGCCGCATCTCCGCTTCTCTTTTTTCTATGGAGGAAAACAATAGCAATTCAGCAGCAGATCTGCAGAACTTTTCCATCTCGATTGCCCAGCTTGGAAAGTCAATCTTTTTTTCCAGAACAGACAGGGCATGTTTCTTCACACCAACAAAGAAAGGAAGCCAACGCTGTTGGCCGCAGCGTGACGAGGCCATGGCAGCAAAGGCAGTCTGACTCGAGGCGGATACATGTCGGAAGTAGAGGCGAATCGCCTCGACGGGGCGGTGATGCGGGTTGCCGCACCGACGCAGCTTGCAGGCGGAGACAGGCGGCTCGGAGGTACACCGGTGTGAGCGGATCGAGGCCGGCGTTGGTCTAGTTGCCAGCAGCTTGATGTGTGGGTGCCAGCATTTTGCAAAGGCAGCGGCGGCTCTCCATGGCCACGTTGGAGGCGGCTTAGAACAGGGTTGAACCGGCGGAAAAGGCCGCTCGACGGAGCAGCTCAGACGCGGACGGCACCGGTGGCGGAGGAGATTCGCGTCCGAGACCGAGGCGAGGCAGATTTATCCGCGGCGGGTCACTGTGGTAGACGGGGCAGAAGCGGCCCGTTGGAAAGAGCGGCGGCTCGTCTGTGGGGGAGCGAGGCCGAGGCGCACGTGATGATGGGCCGGGTACCGGCAGCGGAGACAAACACGTGAGGCCAGGCTGCAGCGGTGGAGCCCGCATCCATCACCACTTCCGAGTCGTGGCCAAATCTGATTCCGTCTCGTTAACTATCCGTGGGCTGTCTCTTCTTCTCTTTCTGCTTTTCTTTTGCATGCGGATTTGAAGTGACCCTGTATGTTCCCGAATCGTGGTGACGCTTGACGGAAGTCCTGTTGGTTTCGCCGACACGAAAGCGCTCCAAAAGATTTGATATGACTTTTGATCGCACCGCCTTCGGTCTAGTCAACTCGGCAACCGTATGACGGCCCACCTAATGCAACCCTAACTTTTTGAATCTTTTTCGTCTCATGAATTGCAAACTTCTCGATCCCTAATAGATCGCTTCAAAAACTCAACACCACCGTGCTTCTCGATCCCTCATAGATCCCTCCAAGAACTCAACACCACCGTGCGCGTGCCCCACGGTGGGCGCCAACTGTCGTGGAATTGTCACGGCAGATGTCCTTAGTGTCAGGACTTAGTCGCGAGGCCAACGCATCTATGTGGTAGTTTGAGAGGGGTTGAGCGGGATGAGAGACGCGATGTTTTACCCAGGTTCGGCCCCTCACGGTGGAGGTAAAAGCCTACATCCTGCTTCATTGATATTGATGATGATGACCACGGTTATAAAAGTGCTCTTATCTCGAGAGCTATTGTTTAAACCTAACTTGGTCCAAGGTTGTGGAACTTGTGAATCTTGTCCCCTTTTGGGGAGCCCTGCCCCTCCTTATATATGTTGGAGGGGCGGGTTACATGACTAGTCCTAGTTGGATTAGGACTAGTCTCTTTTCTATTACAAGACGGATAGCAATCCAGGTCTTATTCAAACTGTTTAAGTCGGCCTGCTGGGCCACCTCCCGTGATGGGCCGCGGCCTACCTCCATGAGGATACCCGTGTCCCATATCCACGACAGTAGCCCCTGAGCTTTCGGGGACTCGAAGAGTCGGGCGGAAGGTCTTGATTTTGTTGATGCTTTTGTCTTGAACGTGGAGCTTTTTTCTGGGTCGTTGGCGTAATGGATGCCGAAATGTTGATGAAGAGATTGCCGGGTCATGAAGCGTCGACGTTGATGTTGTCGGGTTGTCCTCCCAGGCTGGATTCTGTCTCCAAGCCGGGTCTTTCTGAATTTTTCCAACCCCAATAGCATGTATATCATCTGTAGCCCCCGAGCGCCGGGTTTGTTTAGGCCTTTAACAACCCGGAGGTCTGTGAACTTGTGTTTTGGTAACGAAAAAAGTCCATTTTTTAACAATTTCTGGCTTGATAGCCCTCGAGGCTTGAGGCGGCTCAAGGAGTCGTCTTCAAGCTCTTTGTTCCTGAATTAAAACACATGAATGCATTACATTGTTCGTGATATATAAAACAAAATTAAATAATAATTTTGATGACTTTGTCAACTTGTGTTCAAGTTGTTAATCGTTCGACTCGACTAAGTAGGCTTTCGCATAGAATTTTTTCATGGAATATGATATGTTCAGGGTCGACAAAGTCCATGATAGGCATCAGAGTTGATTGATAATACCGTACCCACTACTTGGTCGGTTACGAGTTGCATCTGACTTAGTAAAGAACGAACGTAAAATAATTTCGCTGATATGTAGGGCACCCATGTTTGAACTGTGCATCGTGGCAAATAGTCCTCTTTGGTAACCTTACGACTCAACTTTATGAGAAGAAATTATAGCCCCCGAGATTAACTCAAAGGTGCCGGATATATATAATTGACTAGAAGAAATGAAATTTAATTATCAAAGTGACTTAGCTTGTTTTTATGATGTGGCATAAGCCAGCGGACCGTTGGGCTCGACGAGGCAGTGGAAATGGCAGGCTGGCGAAGGCAACTCGACGGAGATGGGCCTAGATGGCGTGGCGATTCACGACAAGCCGTGAGCATCAGTGGAGTTTTCTCGGGCTCATGCTTTCTGCTCTTAATTGCACCTTCAGTCAAGGTAATGGACCTTCTCAATAATATCAACTTCAGATCTCTAGTACTCATCATGTTGAACGCAACTTATCCTTTGTTTAAGGGTCAAGTCCTTTTGAGGTTTTCTTCGAGGCCTGACTCCGTATGATTCCCTTTTTCAATTTGCTCAAATGCTGGGGCAGCTTGTAGAACACAGAGGCGGCGGCGGCCTGCAGTTGGTGATGTGAGGCTGGCCCGGCGATAGCGGGTCACAACGGTGCCGCGTGGTGAATGTAGCAAGCCTCTCCCGGGGAACAGCTTGAGGAAGCCCCGGGGAAGCAGAACGAAACGGCCATAACGGCGGCTCTGTCACATCCATACTTTATACTAATTGAAGTCTTCTTATAGTACTTGATACTAGCACCAATACCGTACGCGGCGCTGCCACATCCATGTACTGCTATTGCTGTAGCTTTGTGCTTCGATCTGTCCTGGCGGTCTGGCCTTCCCAGACGTTGCCGCATCCCCGCTTCTCTTTTTTCTATGGAGGAAAACAATAGCAATTCAGCAGCAGATCTGCAAAACTTTTCCATCTCGATTGCCCAGCTTGGAAAGTCAACCTTTTTTCCAGAACAGACAGGGCATGGTTCTTCACACCAACGAAGAAAGGAAGCCAACGTTGTTGGCCGCAGCGTGACGATGCCATGGCAGCAAAGGCAGTCTAACTCGAGGCGGATACAGGTCGGAAGCAGAGGCGAATCGCCTCGACGGGGCGGTGATGCGGGTTGCCGCACCGGCGCAGCTTGCAGGCGGAGACAGGCGGCTCGGAGGTACACCGGTGTGAGCGGATCGAGGCCGGCGTTGGTCTAGTTGCCGGCAGCTTGATGTGTGGGTGCCAGCATTTTGCAAAGGCAGCGGCGGCTCTCCATGGCCACGTTGGAGGCGGCTTAGAACAGGGTTGAACCGGCAGAAAAGGCCGCGAGCAGCTCAGACGCGGACGGCACCGGTGGCGGAGGAGTTCGCGTCCGAGACCGAGGGGAGGCAGATTTATCCGCGGCGGGTCACCGCGGTAGACGGGGCAGAAGCGGCCTGTTGGAAAGAGCGGTGGCTCGTCTGCGGGGGAGCGAGGCCGAGGCGCACGTGATGATGGGCCGGGTACCGGCAGCGGAGAAAAACACGTGAGGCTAGGCTACAGCGGTGGAGCCCGCATCCATCACCACTTCCGAGTCGTGGCCAAAGCTGATTCCGTCTCGTTGACTATCCGTGGGCTGTCTCTTCTTGTCTTTCTGCTTTTCTTTTGCATGCAGATTTGAAGTGACCCTGTATGTTCCCGAATCGTGGTGACGCTTGACGAAAGTCCTGTTGGTTTCGCCAACACGCAAGCGCTCCAAAAGATTTGATCTGACTTTTGATCGCACCGCCTTCGGTCTAGTCAACTCGGCAACCGTATGACGGCCCACCTAATGCAACCTAACTTTTTGAATCTTTTTCGTCTCATGAATTGCAAACTTCTCGATCCCTAATAGATCGCTTCAAAAACTCAACACCACCGTGCTTCTCGATCCCTCATAGATCCCTCCAAGAACTCAACACCACCGTGCGCGTGCCCCACGGTGGGCGCCAACTGTCGTGGAATTGTCACGGCAGATGTCCTTAGTGTCAGGACTTAGTCGTGAGGCCAACGCATCTATGTGGTAGTTTGAGAGGGGTTGAGCGGGACGAGAGACGCGATGTTTTACCCAGGTTCGTCCCCTCACGGTGGAGGTAAAAGACTACATCCTGCTTCATTGATATTGATGATGATGACCACGGTTATAAAAGTGCTCTTATCTCGAGAGCTATTGTCTAAACCTAACTTGTCCAAGGTTGTGGAACTTGTGAATCTTTTCCCCTTTTGGGGAGCCCTGCCCCTCCTTATATATGTTGGAGGGGCGGGTTACATGACTAGTCCTAGTTGGATTAGGACTAGTCTCTTTTCTATTACAAGAACTGTTTAAGTCGGCCTACTGGGCCACCTCCCGTGATGGGCCTGTTGGAAATATGCCCTAGAGGCAATAATAAAAGCATTATTATTATATTTCCTTGTTCATGATAATTGTCTTTATTCATGCTATAATTGTGTTATCCGGAAATCGTAATACATGTGTGAATAATAGACACCAACATGTCCCTAGTAAGCCTCTAGTTGACTAGCTCGTTGATCAACAGATAGTCATGATTTCCTGACTATGGACATTGGATGTCATTGATAACGAGATCACATCATTAGGAGAATGATGTGATGGACAAGACCCAATCCTAAACATAGCATAAGATCGTATAGTTTGTTTGCTAGAGTTTTTCCAATGTCAAGTATCCTTTCCTTAGACCATGAGATCGTGTAACTCCCGGATACCGTAGGAGTGCTTTGGGTGTACCAAACGTCACAACGTAATTGGGTGACTATAAAGGTATACTACGGGTATCTCCGAAAGTGTCTGTTGTGTTGACACGGATCAAGACTGGGATTTGTCACTCCGTGTGACGGAGAGGTATCACTGGGCCCACTCGGTAATGCATCATCATTATGAGCTCAAAGTGACCAAGTGTCTGGTCACGGGATCATGCATTACGGTACGAGTAAAGTGACTTGCCGGTAACGAGATTGAACAAGGTATTGGGATACTGACGATCGAATCTCAGGCAAGTAGCATACCCATTGACAAAGGGGATTGTATACGGGGTTGCTTGAATCCTCGACATCGTGGTTCATCTGATGAAATCATCGAGGAGCATGTGGGAGCCAACATGGGTATCCAGATCCCTCTGTTGGTTATTGACCGGAGAGCGTTCTCGGTCATGTCTACATGTCTCCCGAACCCGTAGGGTCTACACACTTAAGGTTCGGTGACGCTAGGGTTGTAGGGATATGTATATGCAGTAACCCAAATGTTGTTCTGAGTCCCGGATGAGATCCCGGACGTCACGAGGAGTTCCGGAATGGTCCGGAGGTAAAGAATTATATATAGGAAGTGCTATTTCGGCCGTTGGGACAAGTTTCGGGGTCACTGGTATTGTACCGGGACCACCGGAAGGGTCCCGGGGGTCCACCGGGTGGGGCCACCTATCCCGGAGGGCCCCATGGGCTGAAGTGGGAAGGGATCCAGCCCAAAGTGGGCTGGGGCGCCACTTCCCCTAGGTCCCATGCGCCTAGGGTGGGGGAAACCCTAAAGGGGGGCGCCCCCTTGCTTGGGGGGCAAGCCCCCCACCCCTTGGCCGCCGCCCCCCTAGGAGATTGCATCTCCTAGGGCCGGCGCCCCCCCTAGGCCCCCCTATATATAGTAGGGGGGATGGAGGACCTCTCACCTTTGCCTTTGGTGCCTCCCTCTCCCTCTCCAACACATCCTCCTCCTCCATAGAGCTTGGCGAAGCCCTGCCGGAGTACTGCAGCTCCATCACCACCACGCCGTCGTGCTGCTGCTGGAGCCATCTTCCTCAATCTCTCCTTCCCCCTTGCTGGATCAAGAAGAAGGAGACGTCACGCTGACCGTACGTGTGTTGAACGCGGAGGTGCCGTCCGTTCGGCGCTAGGATCTCCGGTGATTTGGATCACGTCGAGTACGACTCCCTCATCCCCGTTCTTTGAACGCTTCCGCTCGCGATCTACAAAGGTATGTAGATGCATCCGATCACTCGTTGTTAGATGAACTCATAGATGGATCTTGGTGAAACCGTAGGAAAATTTTTGTTTTCTGCAACGTTCCCCAACAGGGTCGCGGCCTACCTCCATGAGGATACCCGTGTCCCATATCCACGACACCTCCCGAGTTTTCGAGAAATCTTCAAAAAAGTTGGATTCACATATATAACAGATCATTGTATTGGGGAGGGGGGGGGGGGGTATAGTGCGATGTTGCCATGTTCAACTTTCTCAAAATCTCCCCTCACTTACCGGTATGTAGGCCGAGGTTTCTTCAGACATGCCTTTGTAAGTGGGTAAACATTTAATCAGTGAACTAGTGCAATGCACAGTGACCATGATATTTTCTTTCCATTCGGAAAGAACTCATATCCAAGAGACGAACTTGCTGAATCCTAATCTTTTTGACAGAATAGGTCTTCCTCATTCGACCTGCTTTTGCAATTGGATAGTCACTTTTTTATTCAGCATGTTGGATCCTTGCATGTGCTAGGTTGCTCGATTTTCCATGGATTCAACAAATGGGGGTCTTCATAATTCCTTCCTTCAAATGGTGTTGTGGCAGAGCCACTCGCAAATTATAGGGTGTGCCACATGAAAAAAATCAACATAACACACATAGTGTTAAATTGACCAGAAAAAGATATACGAATAACCCTATGAAACTAATCCTAAAGTTTTCCATAGGTTATCCCAAATTTGTTTTCCCCATAATATCGGGGGTTTTCTCCAAAATGTAACATAACACACGTGAGAGATGAAGTGGTCATACGAGGCAAGAGGGTTGACCCCACGTGGCTCACATCGAACGGGAGCAAAGAGGGCGCAAAGAGGCCGAAAGATGTGATCCATCGCCCCGCCCAATTTCTAAACTCGGTTTTCCCGCGTTGTGGATTTATGGTCGATTTACAAAAGAAATCGCCCCAACTCAGAATTCAAGTTTTCAAGTAAAGTGTCAAGAATCGAATCGGGCCCAAAAATAGAGAAAATGTGTGCGATTGGCTCTGATGATTGGAACTTTGGAAGTCCAAATTATGGAACTCGTTAAAAACCAAGGGACCGACTAAAAGTCAGGTACTTGAAATTATTTCCCGCGTCAACCCCTTCTTTTTTTGTCGCCGGATCTTCATCGAACGGCTTACGCGTCGTCTTCCACCTCCCAGCTGCTTTCTTCTTCCCATGATCTGATCCTCCCACCTCTGCAGCTGCTGGCCTACCTCGCCCCCCCCTCGGTCGACGCCCTGGCCGCCTCTCCGCCATGTCCTCCCCTCAACCTCCACCTAGCACCGTTGCTGGCCACCGGCCCGGCCATCCCTCTAAGCCCCGACGCGGCGGAGAAGAATTCTGGCGATCCCTGCATCCCCCACACCTATATAAGACAAATAATAAGGCAATTCTTTCAATAGATGGTGGGCCAATGGCTTCTACGGTGAGATTTTTTCCTTCTCTGGTGGCTCACCCCTAAAGCGGTGACCTGATCCAATAGCGAAACCCCAAAACCAATCCAGTATAAATACTCTCTCGGTTCGATGAGGTGAGAAAGCGACTGCGTCGGCAGACAGATCTCACACGCTTCCCATCTTCTCTTACCTGGCACGCCACAGCCGCCGTCGCGGCGAGCGATTCTGATGGCGGCCACGGGCGGCGGCAGCGGAGGCGGTGGCGGTGGCCGCCAATGGATCGAGGCGGAGACGCCCGACTTCCGGGCCAGGATGCGCCGTATCTACCTGTGAGCAGCGCCACCACTCCTCTCTCCTCCCCCTTCTCCCCAGCCCGTGCTGCGTCTGCCCTCGATCTGATCCCGCCGTGATCGCGCGACTAGTAGCTCGAATTTTCTGGGGGTCGGATATAGGTGGTCGTGTGCCTGGTCTTTATTCGGATCTGGGTGGTCGGATCGACTGGGATCGAACGGATTGGTTGCATCGAGGGCTTAGGGTTTCGCCCACTTGGTCGATTACTCGCAGCCGTTTCTCGACAATTCCTGCTCGCGTCTGCTTTCGTTGCTCGGTGAATCGACTAGATGGGTTCTGTACGAGGCTAGGTAGATTGGTTCGTGCGTAGAGTACTGGTTTTGTTCTGTAGGGTTTCCGTTACTTGATGTGTTGGTTAGGCCTCCAGCTGAATACACTGTTGTTATTGTTACATTTCACGATGTGCCTCAACTGTTTGACAAATATTATGCATGGCATGCTTATGATGACTTGGTAGCTCGAATTCCCGCGGGATTATCGGTCTCCGTCCAGATCTGGGTGGTTTGATTGAATGGGGTCGGACACATTGGTCGAGGGCTTAGGGTTTCACTCGCTTGGCCGATTATCTGTAGGCCTTTCTTGGCCAGTTATCCAACTGATTGGTCGAGGGCTTAGGGTGTTTGGCGAATCTGCCGGGTGCGTAGGGTGGCCACGGGATTCGTCAGTAGTTCTGGACCTCAGTTTGGGTTTCATCTGGAGGCAGGAGGGTTTCCGTTGCATGATGTTTTTGGTAATGCTATTTAGTTGGTTTAGGTTTCCGTTATGAGACTAGTTTTTTTCTTTCTTTTTTTTGCAAGGAGTAATAAGACTAGTTTGGTTATGCAGAACATGGAAACTGTTCTACGCTGCCATTTGGCGGGTTTGTTAGTATTCATATGGTTAATTGTGAGAACAATTTGAGTAATTCGGGAATTTTAAATTGTTCTGCTAAGTTGCATACGAGTTGAGCTCATGTTATCAGATTGTTATATTATAATACCACATCAGGTTTTGATGTTTACTAACCCCATTTCCTTCTAAATTTTTTTAGACCTACCAAATTGGCCACATATTTCCAGCACAAGTATTCCCCCAATTCCATGGAGGCCCAAACACTTATTGCCAGATTGGAGGAGGATGCCTTCAGGGGGACAAACAGTAAGGTGCGTTTATCCGCTCGTGCTTCCTTGCACCAGTCGGACAGCCTTTTCATGTGTTTCTGCTAGTTAATTGGGCAACAGAGACTACTAGGCAGTAGCCTTGTGGCAAGGGTTGCAGTGGCGTGCCCAGGGTTCGACTCCCTTCGGGAGCGCATTTCTGGCGCCTCACCCGGGTGGGCTCCTTCTATAAAAATATGTCCTGGGTGCTATTGCCCAAGGATCTCTCCTTTCTTTTTAATTGGAAACCGCAAGGAAGCATTAGATGTTTTCTTTACTTGCACACGTTTTAAATTTGACCCATTATGTGGCATGCTATCTAATTATATGTTTCTGCTAGTTAATTAGACAATGCGAGGAAGCATTGTTACAAAGTTGCAATTATGCATTAGATGTTTTCTTTACTTCGCTCAGATTTTGAATTTGATTCTGTGTGATGCTGTCACGATTTAATTTAATTTTCCATTTGTCCAGGTAGAGTACGTGAAAAAAATATCTGACAAGGTGGTCACTATGTTGAGAAATAAAACTGACGAGCTACAACGACGAGCGCAGTTACAAAGCCAATTGCAACAGGCTATTGAAGCACAGGCTTTACATGGAGGCAGTTCTTCTGTAATGCCAGAGGCAGTGATGGTGGCTAGTCGAAGGCCAACTTCTCTGTCTATGACACCTCAAACTTCAGGCCTAGTGCCAAACCAGAACATTCTTCACCCTTGCACGTCAAACATGCAGATTGAGGTTGAGAAAAAGCATCATGGTCAGGATCATTATCCAAACTTTCAGCCCATGGGAATTACTAGCGCAGAGCCGGGTGTCCAGTCCGGTCCATGGACGATGCAGTCAGGAGCCAGTCAGAGTGAGAGCCAATACATGGCCAGGCAACCGCAGGCTACAAATTTTGTTGGCTACAGCCTAGCAAATGGGTCAAAGCCAGTTATTCAGCCAAATTCTCAGCACAATCACATACTTGGCCAAAATGATAGTGCTATTGGAGTGCGACAGCCTCAGATTACAAGGTTGAATGAAATTTTGAGAGCCAACCAACAAGAGATGGGCACACAAAGGTACCAAACTCTTGGAGCACAACAAGCTGATGCCTCCAACATGCAGCCTGGTCAGCTTAGAATACGGAATAATCAGGAGGATGCTAGGCAAACAGGTTTCTTACATCCACCATTCAAGGCATCTGAGCCCATGACTCCACCTGTACAACAGATTCCAGGTGCTCAGCAAAGCACTTTGTTTTGTCAGAACTCTCAAATTCCAGGTACTTAAGCGGCTTTATTTAACAAAAAATTGTGAATGCCATAAAACTCCAATCATTGTTTTCCTTTGATTTTGTTTGTTTTTCACAAGTTACTGTGTCTGATATTTCAGCTATGATGAGGAGTACTACAGTATATGATCTCGAGGAAATATTTTGTAAGGTGAGAGAATCCTCTATTTTATATATGTGCGTTATATTATTTCTATAAATATATTCCTAATATGGGTAGTTATGCACAATTGCTTGAGTAAACCCAATTTAATTAAGGTTCTTGTACATGTAATGGGATGTTGTGTTTACCTGACCTTGTAGTTTAATGCAGAAGCCATCCTAGTTGAATGACTAAATCAAGTTGATGAGTTGTCGATGGTTGTTTTGTTAAATTTGTACAGCTCGGCCTAATTGTATTGCTGCAATATTTCATTGCAGATCAAGTCTTGGAAAGATGCTTATTTTCCTCAGTTTTTGGAACTGGACCGTAGAGTCATTCTTCCAACACTAACAGAGGTCATTTCTCCTTTTCCTAGAGATGAATCTTCATTCATTGTTGATTTTGCGCATCTCTGTCACTTAAACCCTTGGTTCCATCTCCATACAGGAACAATTCTCATCACTACCTGAAGAGAAAGCTAATCAATACAAACGCAAAGCAGATTTCAAGAAATCAATCAGAAGGATACTGAATTTGATGTCGTTGCAGAGGAGTGATGTGCACAAGGGTTTGAAGGTGGACCTCCCCAAGTACGAAAAACTCATACATCATTTTCTGGCTCTTCTCGAGAGGAATAAAACTTGCCATGCTGAGATGAATACAGGATATCAGTTGCAGAATTGTGATGAGCAGCGCAAAGCCATCAATCTTACTGGCAATGCATCCCCAATCAGTGGTGGTGCAAGGTAGGTAAAAGCAATAGCTTGGACAAATCTGGAGATATTTGTTTTGAAATATCAAAATAGAATGCTAAGATATATTGCATAGCTAGTTGGAACTGTCAACAAAGCATGTCATCCTTAATAGCTCAAATAGTACTCACTTTTTGCTTAACATTGTATGGTAACCAACGTCATTAGCAATTCTGCTTACTCTTACTCCCTTTATTTAATGTGTTTATCCTTTTTCATTTGCAGTAGGGAGCAAAAGCAACCTGCAGATGCAAGCATTTTGCAGCCGAGGCAAACAACTATGGCTAGAACAACAACACCTCATCAACAGAGCAATGATAACTACTTGCTAGGAACAGAAAGTGCTTCTTTCTCTTCACCAGGATCATTGCAGTCTTGGTCTTCCAGTATGCCCAAGTCCATGAGGCCCTCACCACATGCAAATCCAGTGGTAGCACCAGTGTCACCCTGTGCTCCAGTGCCCATAATCTCAATGGACGTTGACAGCATAACTGCCTTCTTGATGGATGACAATGCAGCAGCAGCACTACCACCAAAAGCAAATGGTTCTAACCAAGTCACTCCTACTGAACCGATAGTACCAGCCTCACCACTTCAGGCAGACATAGCAGCTGGTCATGGAGAGGTTCAGGCACGAGGTGGAGATGGAACACCGATGACTAAGAGGCCCATCGACCGGCTAATGGATGCGGTAAGTGTACCATATGGCTGAGCTCATGAATTGTTGCAATCATTTATACTGACAGTTCTGTCCTTATTTTGTATGTAATTGTAACCTCAGATAAGATCGTCATCGCCTGGAGCGCTACGCAGCTCTGTTAATTCAATTAGGTCTTTCCTTAGCATGAGCGACATTGTACCACATGGGAGAATCGGCACAATGTTGGATTGCAAATCCTCCCTGCAGCAGCAGGGTGGATCTAATACTGTGAACAAAATGAAGCGAGTTTTCAATCATACAGTGTCGCGATCTGAATCACTACCGCTGCGAAGCATGGATGGCAGTTGCATGTCATTTGAGTGTGGAGCCTCGGACTCTGGATCAAGCAGCGAGGTAAACTTTAAGAGGCAGAAAACACAGGTAAGACAATTGATCATTAGTTTCTTAAGTTTCCAAAAAATCCAGTGCTATCTGTTCTCATATCTATTGGAGCACGCACTTGATTTTCTCTTTGTCGTCACTTTGCAACAGTCTAACATATGTACTTTCAACAATTCTTGTCACTTAACAGAATGCTAGTAATGAGGCTCTGTTGGAAGAAATCAAATCTATCAACAACACACTAATTGATACAGTGCTCAGCATATCTGATTACTGTGGTATGGATGGGATCTCCCGCTGTGATGGCGGGACAACAATCAAACTGTCCTACAGTGCCGTGTCGCTTTCGCTGACCTTTAAATCTGTCTTTGCCACATCTGAAGCGGTACTTTGGATTTCAGAGTTCAGACACTTGCTACACGTTACGCTCCAATGCACTGACTGTTTCTCTGACTGATTGATGCAGTGTCTTGTCTTGCCGGTTAAGCTATTCGTCCCGGCAGATTATCCCAGCAGCTCTCCGGTGCTCAGAAATGACGAAAGAGATGAGGTGCCAAGGTGAGTTGAGCCCGACCATGCTTTTCTACTTCGTACTGCTGATCATCAGATATGTCCAAATCGGCCCCAGCTGCTTGACAATAGCTTCTTCGCCCATGCGCAGGAAGAATTCCAGCGCCATCTCTGCCTCGGCGGAGGCGATGGCCAGGGCGTGGGACGCCTCCGTGCGGAAGGCCGTGATGCGGTTTGCGCGTCAGCAAGGTGGAGGGACGATCAGCTCGATGTTTGGTGGGTGGAAGAGATGTGCAGCCGCATGAGAAATGGATCAGATTTAGGATGCCACACATCTGTCGCTTGTTTGTTGTAGTATTGAAGAAACTGTAAGGTGAGTCTGTACCCAAACTGTAAGGCATGTCTGTTGATGGTGATCCCTATTGTAGATGATGTAAACTGTTGTGTTTGTACTGTGCGAGATAGATGTAGAATAGCAGCTTAGGATAAGTAGAGGAGAAATTCTGTTTGGAATTCGAACTGGCTACAGGCATGCCGAAACTGCTGTTGTATTTTCAATCTTGTTCTGATGGGACAAAGAATCCTGCAATTTACTTGTGGTAGTAAGAAACAGTTCGTATATGCATGGTGAATGGGACTTGAATGAAGTATGTGTGTTGTGCTCAATGAGAAAGTATCAGTTGTGTCGGCATCTTAATTTGTTGAATTTATCTGCATTCGGACAAATTACATCTCCCATGTTTACTGTCACTGTGCTGGAAGGGTGAACCAGATTTGCTTTGATGAAATTCCGGTGAAAAGGGTGAACCAGATTTGCTCCGATTTTCCATCTGTAGATGTGATGCTGTATTGGCACCTTATTGCACTGTCAATTTATGGCATTCTGATGAAATTCCACCTTTTTAGCGGATGAAAGGGAGTTTTATTCATCAGTCAAGAGCATGTTCAGTCTTACATAGATCAGGGACATCGCCTGGCCCTGACCCGAGCCATACAACCGTGCAACATTTCAGTTATTCCAGCTAACATGGAGTAACGGGATCGATCTCTATCTGCTGCTGTGATCATCTTAAGAGCAACAGGGCAGTCTGTCTTCACTTCAATATGTAGTTGCGTCCACTGCAAGGCAAGGCTCATACCCTCCATGCAGGATAGAAGTTCGGCTTCTAAAGGTTCTGCACATGCCCTCAGTTCTCTGCATGATTAGAAGATCTTACTTGAACTGTCTTGCAGAATCATTCCGGCGCCGGACGTTCCGGTGGAAGCGCAGAACATCCGTCAACGTTGAGTTTGGTCCACCCATCCACAACTTGAGCATGTGGTACAGGCTTGCTCGGCGCCACCGCGTCAACCACTTGTTTGCCTTTCGCCGGGTCTGTACTCGGATTGTTTTGGATGCCCACGAGTGAATCAACGTAACTGAGAAGGAACCTCTTTGACACTTCCTGGAGGTGGCTGCTTATGATTCGTCATTTTATTGCATACGTGCAAGCAGACAAGCAGTGCCGAAGGGTCATCATGAGCTCCATCCTCTACATGTCAGGAAGGTCACGAAGAGTTAGGGCGAGCCACTCCGTGCCCGTCCGATGGAATGTTGTAGCAGCAGGGATCCACAAATCGCTTGCCAAAGCGCCACCGCCCTAGGACATCTGCAAAAACATCAAACGTGTCCTCCAGCTCCATTGCACAGAGAGGGCATTGGCCAGAGACTTCCAATCCTCGCCCTTTTTTTATTAATCCAAGTGGGCAAGCAGTCCGTGAGAAATTCCACCTTTTATGTGCACATCTATCTTGAATTGCAATGATGCGAGTGTTTTTCTTTCTTGCTCATAAAGCATTAGAGCAGGATATCCATGTATCATAAGTTCATGACCAGCTAGTGCAAATGTTAGCAAATGATCCACAAATATAGAAAAAGAGAAGGGCCTGATGTTGAAATGCCAACTACTCACTATGAAGCAAGCAAAACTATGGAGTATATACTCCCGAGCTCAAATGCTCATTGATGAACAATAAAATCAAAAAAATAGTTAAAAATCAAATAATTCTGATTTTTTTGTGCTAACTTCGACAAATGTTTGGGTGCTTGCAAAAAGTTATCACAAAATACATTACTGGAAGTCGTGAAAAAAAATCGATGATCCAAAAATGCTATTTTTAAAGCATTTTGGAGTACTGATTTTTTTTTCTTGCCACGACTTCCACGAATGTCATTTCGTGATGAAATTTGTCAAGCATACAATTTTTTTTTCAAAAAAAAGGATCAGATTTTTTTTCTTCTGATTTTACTGTTTATCCGGAGCTCATTTGAGCTCGGGAGCAGAAGAATACTTTCGGCAAAACACCTAGTTAAACGGATCAACTGATTGACATGTAAACAAATAGTGGCTCACTCTTTGTGTTGCACAGCAAATGAAACAAAATCGCTCCTTTAGGCATAGGCATATCGACACAAAGCTTGATTCAAATAGATTCTGAAAGATGAATGAGCTTTGATCTGAATTCAATATTTGGTTGAGCTCGTACTCTCGTACTATCACGTCTTGTTGACTTTACAAAGGTTTTGCATCTGACGCCCAATTTACTGTTTAGAATGTCCATAAAACCGATCTCCTTTTTATCTAATTTCCACATGTAGTGCGTTAGTTTGATAAAAAAAATTGGCTTCACTATTTTCTTATTCCGTCAAATTCCATATCTCAGGTGCATGTACCGTGTGTGTGTTTTACGTGCACCTCCACCTCAAATTGCAATCATGCGAGGGTATTTCTATATCTGTTTCGAGTCCTCACTAAATTATTTCTCTCAACATACAAACATGTTGTGTCATCATAAAACATGCATGCATGAGAAAAACGCACACCTCAGTAATGCAACCATGCATGCATGCATTTAAAAATTGCACCTCAACATATAGACATGCAATAAACCATGTGTATTTTCGGTTTTAGTTCTCGTATTAATCCTCCAAATAAATATTCATGTTTCACATAAGCAAATATCATTGAAATATATTGCAAAACCCCCGCAAAAAGAAGAAATATATTACAAAACATTCTCGCAACAATGTGGCGGTATCATCTAATGTCTTTAGTGACTTGGTGACCAAAGGGCCGGTGCAGTAGCCAGTAGGGATTAACAACCCATCACTGAGCACCCATCCAGTAGGTATCATCTTATGTCTTCAGTGCTGTAATGAACAAGCCATCACCAGGCACCCACCCAGTAGGTAAAAAGGGGAAGAACCGATAGTGGTGTCACGTTCTGCATATAATATACTCCTACCAAATTTAC
Organism: Triticum aestivum; assembly: GCF_018294505.1. Taxonomy (NCBI): domain Eukaryota; kingdom Viridiplantae; phylum Streptophyta; class Magnoliopsida; order Poales; family Poaceae; genus Triticum; species Triticum aestivum. The sequence continues at coordinate 5,940,659 of NC_057797.1, forward strand.
AACAATCGTTAGGTCGATGGTCATTCATGTACACATAGGAGTATTACAGGACATAACCAATAATGACCATTGCCTTTTTCTTAGATAATGGAGGAGATAATGCATAACGATCAAGTGCGCCTAGCTAGAGCATGCATTTGGACTTCTATTTATACCACACGGTCAAACACAAACATGCACCAAGGAGACAATGGAGGTCCTGCTGCTCCTGGCCGTCCTCTTCTATCTGGCCATTCTTCTCCGGCAAAGAACTAGGAGGTCCCGTGCTCAGACGACCCTTCACAAGGTTGTCGACACCGCCGCCGCCCACCACGCGCTGAACGAGAAAGCGAGCGCCTTCTCGAACCGCCCCGCCGCCATCTTCCCGGTGGTCCTGGCCACCGGGCTTAGCGGCGAACGGAACGAGAACATAACCACGGTCAAGTATGGCCCCCACTGGCGCGCGCTCCGGTGCAACCTCATGGCCAAGAGCCTCCACCCCTCGCGTCTCGGTTCCCTCGCCCCGATGCAACGGGAGGCCAGCCAGGCCCTCGTCGCCGACCTGTCCGGACTTGTCCGGGACGCAACCGGCAACGTGCTCGTTGTCCGTGGCCACATCAACACCGCCGTGTTCGGGCTGGTCGCGCGCCTGTGCTTCGGCGACGGCGTTGACGTGGGCCATGTGCGCGCCATGGAGCTCGTGATACAGGACTTTATCGTCTCCATGGGGGAGCTCAACCCTGTGTTCGACGGCACGATGTTGTGCAAGCTCATGAACTGGAGGCGGCTTGGACGGCTCTTCGCCTTCCTCGGCCGGCAGACCAAGCTGTTCCTCCCCCTCATCAACGAGCGAAGGCGGCCCGAGTCTCGGTCCTGCACCGCCGATGGCGGCGTCGAACCGTACGTCCATTCATTCCTTGATCTACGTGTCCCCGACGACGATGCTGGCGGCAAGCAGGGAAAGGACGCCCGGCGCGAGCTCCGGGACGACGAACTGGTGAGCCTCGTGTCGGAGTTCCTCGGCGCCGGCTCGGGTTCGGTCGTGGCCAGCTTGGAGTGGACCCTCGCCCACCTCGTGGACCAGCCGGACGTCCAGGACATGCTGCGTCGGGAGATCATCGACGGTGAGACCAGTAATGGCGGGGTAATCTCCACCAAGAGCCTCCGCGGCATGCCGTACCTGCACGCCGTGGTGATGGAGAGCCTCCGCATGCACCCACCCGTGCCGTTCATCCTGCGCGGCGTCCACGGCGAGGGTGCCGCGACGGTAGGCGCTACGTTGGCGGCCGTGCCAGCTGATGGCCTGAGGGTACAGTTCATTGTTGGCGACATTGGGAGGGATAGCAAGACGTGGACGGACCCGGACGAGTTCCGGCCAGAGCGGTTCCTCGCCGGAGGTGAGGCAGAGGGCATCGGGCCAACACCAGGCCCCAAGGAGATCCGGATGATGCCGTTCGGGGCGGCGCACAGGCACTGCCCTGGCTCGAGCCAGGCGATGGTGAACATCAAGTTCTTCCTGGCCGCGCTTGTACGCGAGTTCGAGTGGGCGGCGCCGGCGGATGACTGCAGCGTCGACCTCACAGAGCTCGACGGGTTCTTCAAGGTCATGAAGAAACCACTTTCGGCGCGTGTCACACGGCGCACTCAAGTCGTGTAAAACTTGGCATTTATGTACGGGCATGCCAAGTTGTCAGGTAGTGTGTGTTTTCTTGTATATGCATGTGCGTGCATGTGTACCAGTGTTTTAAATAGCGGGCTCTGCAAAATAGTGACGGTCCTCCAAATCAGCTATAGGTTTAGCGGGACACTTAGTGAAACCTGCTCAAACAGGTATAGCGGTGGGCTATTTAAAACTTTGATCTGTACATGTCAAAGTCATTTTTTTTTTCAAACAAACCTGTGATTGGATGGCCAGCTCACCAGGTTTTAAGTCGTAGATTTGACATCAATGCTCGTATATTCCTAAATTTATTTCAGGCCTTTTGGTGATATGTGTTCGGTGGAAGGAGATGTTTCTATCGACTATGAAGACATCTGTGACAACTTGGTTAATTTCAAGATGATATGCCGCCTTAGTCTCTCGAAGGTGCCAGTAAGAATAAAGTGCGCGTTTATAGAAATGAGTGTCTGTGCATACACATAATCGTCTTGGTTTGTATTGTGTTAGAAAAAAAGTCCCTCCTTTTTGGACGATGCTAGGCGCCTGTGTGCCTGCTCAGTCTCGGGCCGATTGCCTGATGTGTACTTCACGTCATCTTTTCTTCCCCAAAAGAAAGAGAGAGTGAAAGAGGGTTGACACATGGTGTGGGCGGGCACATGCACGAACTCGAGCATATGGCAGCGCTCTTGACCCAGAACACCATCACCCTGCACCCAGCTGATCCAGTTTTCGGTTTAGTTCTCATATTGGTTCTTCAAAAAAGTATTAATGTTTCCAATAATCAGATATCATTGAAATATGTTGTAAAATATTTTCGCAACAACATGCCGGTATCATTTAATGTCTTTAGTAGCATGGTGACCAAAGGTCCGGTTTTCACCTGTTGCAGTAGGGCTTAACCACTCATCAATAGGCAGCCTTCCACTTAGTAAAAAGGGAAAGTACCAATAGTGGTGTCACGTTCTGTATATAATATCACACTTACAACAAATGTTAGGTGGATGGGTCATTCATGTACACATATTACAGGACATAACGAATAATGACGATAGCTTTTTTCCTTAGATATAATGGAGGAGATAATGCGTAACGATCAAGTGCGCCTAGCTAGTGCATGTAATTGACTTTTATATATACTTCTTCCGTCCAAAATTACTTGTCACAGAAATGAATGTATCAAAACGTATTTTTAGTTTTAGATACATCCCCTTCTGTGAAAAGTAATTCAGGACGGAGGAAGTACCACACAGTCACACACAGAAATGCATCTGGCAGCTTTGGTTGAAGCTTAAATCACCAAGGAGACAATGGAGGTCCTGGTGCTCCTCATCGTCCTCTTGTATACGACCATTGTTCTCTGGCAAAGAACTACGAGGTCTCGTGCTCAGACGACCATTCACAAGGTTGACGACACTGTCGCCACCCAGCACACATTGAACGAGAAAGCCAGCGTGTTCCCGAACTGCCTTGTCGCCATCTTCCCGGTGGTCCTGGCCACCGGGCTTCGCGGTAAACGGAACGAGAACATAACCATGGTGAAGTACGCCCCCCCCCCTATTGGCGTGTGCTCCGATGCAACCTCATCGCCAAGAGCTTCCACCCTTCGCGCCTCAGTTCCCTTGCCTGATGCAACAAGGGGCCACAACTGGTCAGGACGAGGCAGGCGAGGTGCTCGTCGCCCGTGGCCACATCAATGCCGCTGGTTTGCGTTGCTCGCGCGCCTCTGCTTCGGTGATGGCGTTGACAGGCGCCACGTGTGTGCCATGGAGCTGGTGATACATTACTTTATCATCTCTATGGGGGAGCTCAGAGGTTGTTTGTTTCCAGGGACTTATTGGTTTAGGGACTTAAAAATTTTCCTATAAGTCCCATCTAAACCAAACAGGAGGGACTTATAGGGACTTAAAGTGGGCATTTGAGACTTATGAAATAAGATTCTCAAGGAGGGACTTATAGTTGTAATATGGTCTTTTAGTCAATGTTAAGTTCCAGAAACCAAACAGGTAGGGACTTTTTAGGGACTTAAGACTTATAAGTTGAGATTAAAAAAAGTCCTAGGACTTATGAACCAAACAGGACCTCAATCCCATGGCACGATGTTGTGCAAGCTCGTGAACTGGAGGCTGCTTGGACGACTCTTTTCCTTCGTCGGCAGGCAGACAAAGTTGTTCCTCCCCCTCATCAATGAACGAAGGCGGCTCGAGTCTCGAGCCTGCACCGCTGGCGGCGGTGTCCAACCATATGTCGACTCACTCCTTGATCTACGCGTTGCTGACAACGATGCTAGCGGCAAGCAGGGCAAGGATGTCCGGTGCGAGGTCTGGGACGATGAGCTTGTATGCCTCGTGTTAGAGTTCCTGGGTGCTGGCTCGGGTTCAGTCGTGACTAGTTTGGAGTGGACCCTCGGCCACCTTGTGGACCAGCTAGATGTCCAGGACAACCCACATAGGGAGATCATCGACGGTCAGACAAGTAATGGCGGGGTTGTCTCCACCAAGAGCCTCTGCGGCATGCCGTACCTGCACGTCGTGGTGATGGAAAGCCTCCGCATGCACGGATGCACCCACCGGGGCTGTTCATCATGCGCGGTTTCCACGGCAAGGGCACCGTGGTGATCGGCAGCATTACGATGGCGGCCATGCCGGCTGGCGGCATGAGGGTACAGTTCATCGTTGGTGACATCGGGAGGGATAGCAAGACATGGACGAACCCGGACGAGTTCCGGTCAGAGCGGTTCCATGCCGGAGGCAAGGGGGAGGGCATCGGGCCGACACCGGGCCCCAAGGAGATCCGGATGATGCCGTTCGGGGCGGCGTACAGGCACTGCCCCGGCTCGAGCCAGGCGATGGTGCACATCAAGTTCTTGGCCGCGCTCGTGCGCGAGTTCGAGTGTGCGCCGCTGGCAGAGAATTGCAGCGTAGACCTGGTTGAGCTCGACGGGTTATTCAAGGTGATGAAGAAACTGCTTTCGGCGCGTGTCAAGAAGCACACCCAATCTATGTAAATCTTGGCATTTATGTACTTGCATGCCAAGTTGTCAAATAAGGGTCCAGCTATGTCACATCTAGATGTGAATAATACCTCACATCTAAGTATGACATCATATTACATCAGGGGATAAATAAAGCCCTGCCATTGTATTATTTGTTTGTTTTGTTTGTTTTTGCCCTTTTTTATGTTTGCCGCCCACGAAAACATCACACGCCCACTATGTCGTAACCGGGACAAAAAAAGTCGGCCCCCAGTTACGAGTTGAGGGTGGACTTGTAATTGGGACAAAAAAAATTCAGACCTCTGTTGTGATTTGAGGATGGACTTGCAACTGGGACAAGAAGGTAGAGCCCTAGTTACGAGTAGAGGGTGGGATTGCGAGTAGAAGGTAGAGCCCATTTACGAGTCGAGTTTGGACTTGCAACTGCAAAAAAAGGTAGGCCCCCGGTTGCGAGTCGAGAATGGGCTTGCAACCACTATTAGGGAAAAGCCTAGCAGCAGCGCGGGTTTTGGGCCTTTTAGTAGCGCGGGGGCCGGCGCTACTAATAAGGCGCTACAGCTAACGTATAGCAGTAGCGCTGGTCCACCCGTGCTACTGCTACACAAGTGTTGCAGCAGCGCGCTTAAAGGAACCTCGCTGCTGCTAATAGCTATAGCGCGCTTCCCCTGTCCGCGCTACTGCTACAACCGCGCTGCTGCTAACTTTTCTCCACTCGCTACTGCTAATTTTAGTAGTTTTTTTGTTTTTTTCGGCATATTTGTTTTGTATTTGAACAGGCTTTATAGAAGAATCTTTAGCACATACAAATGTCATCATGATACACATACAAATGCCTGCGAGACCACAACTGTAATCATAGCATATACATACAAATAGTCTCGTCATAATCATCATCCAACACAAAGTGGTATCTTGTCATCATCTCGAAAATAGCGATACATGCAAGTCTCGAATACTTGCAACTACAACGTCTTCCATCTAAACAAAGGTATACGCGAGAAGAGCTATCACTATGAGTGAGAGCGGAATTATGCAGTACATGAGATGGCGGTTACGAATCCTCTCTCGCGCTAGCGTGAACCTCAAGTAACTAGCTTCTCCTTCTTGTCTGCTTTTGAAGCCTTTATGGCTGGCGTCCGAGAACCCATTCACTTGCGCCTGACACTCATGCGACTCGTTGTACACCCCCGAAACCTTCCCTTTGTACACGACATAGCAGTTCCATCTCGCCATCAAGAAACTAGGTACCTGTTAGAGATGCATGTTCATGAAGAGGATGTACAATCATATATATGCAACAAAATATACTAGAGAACACCGAAAAAAAGGGTTAGCAACTAGATGCAACATACAGTACGCAAATTAATTAACTAGAGGTACGCAGGTCATCGTGCGCAAACTAACAAAGTAGCGTTACGCAAGTTCGGCAGGGATCGTGGACATCAGAAAGTTGCATCGCTACAAATAGTATACAAGTTCAACCGACACATATCATCATCATCGACATCAAAAATCACTAGAAGTTCCATCCTTCCATATCATCGAGGATGGACCCTAGCTTCTTGAACGGCGTGAGGTCTAGACGTTGCATGCCTATGCGAGTTCGGACGTCAGCTCGCGATATAGGGCCGTGGTGGAACATCCCCTTCTCATCGACGACTTCTTTCATGATGATCGTCGCAATGTCGCTTTGGATGCGAAAGAAGTCATCTCTAAGTTTATAATCCGCTTCTCCATGAGATTCTAGCCACTTGTGGATATGATCATCATTTCTGCTTCTCATGCGAAGCTTTTGGTGATCCGTGTTGAACTGAATCATGAGATGGAGGATGTACAGTCCATCCTTCTTGCTTGGTTTTGGGACTTGGATGCAGGAGAAGTTAGTTTTATGCGCGAAACCCATCTTCTTATTCCTTTGTTTCCTGATCTGCATGTGGCCACCTCTAAAGCTGAAGCCTTGGAGAGCATGATCTAGAATATTCATTATGTGGGTGTAGTCTTTTTTCTCGTAGTCTCTGGAAGGGTCAAAATACACGGCGTGGGAGACTTGCGGATAAAGAACGATAAGGACGGCACGCCCGTTGCTGCGGGGAAAAGACAACCTCAAATTATTCCCCATAGAGAGAGAAGGAATGATTGAAATGTATGAAAGGGTTGTTCGAAACTGACTTACTTTGGATGATAAGGCACGAGGTCAATTTTTCGGTCCTTATTCTGTACCATGAAGTTTTGGAGGTAGTCCCTAGCAGTTTCACGCTCAAAGTCGCCGAGACTCAAGAAAGACTCGTGCATGTAGTACGGATCCGCCACACAGATTTGCGAGACTTCTTCACTGTTCATGACAGAGCTCATATGTAGCGCAAAAAGGCGGACGATTGTAAAATCGAGCCGCCTTGTTAGAAACATCTCAAAGATATGGTCAAACCGCAGGAAGAACTCCTCCGCGGGCCGTGTCTCGACGTAGCACTTCCCCTCAGGCACACGAGCCGCGTATGTCGGATATCCTGGATCCTTTGAGGCTAGTAGGCTTTTCTCAGTCGACAGCACATGGTCGTGCAGTCTCCTAAGATCCCCTGATAGTGCCTCCAGCGGTTTCGGCGGTAGCATCGGCTCGCCCATGAGATGGAACATGGCCGCACCTTTCACGGGTACACGCTCTTCAGAATGCATCGTTTGGCTGCTATGTGCTCTGGCTTGTTTGGAGGCAGCTATCTTCCCCGATCTCTTTCTCTCCTTTTTCTTGGGCACACCTTCTAGACCCTTCCTTAACTCCTGCCCCAGTGTTCCCGGGCTAAGTACTGTACGACCCTCGCGCTGGGATAGTTGAGCATGTATTGAGGCGGCATCTTTAGGCGTGTCCTGTGAGGATTTCATGAAGAGAGACTTTTTGCAATTCCTGCTATGACCTTCCTGCCCGGGCATATCATCCATATCCTCATTAGCAAGCTGATAGCCCGATTCGTCATATGGTTGACTCATCAGTTCTATGTCACAGTCATACGCGTTTGTATTGAGGAAATCCATAGGGTCGACCTCCGTCTCATCATCCATTCTCTGTTCTACAGGACAAATTACATCAGCCAACACTATTGCACACAAATAAGATTCTTCGGCCATAGTAGCACCCAACCCTTGCAGCTTCCAATCCGTGGCGGGGTCTCGTCGTTCGCTCCCACATGCTGTACTTGAGGAGACAAATCCTCGTGCCCCGATTTCACACTGGACAAGCTAACCCTGAAGTGCCCAGCAGGGATCGGCTGGTTGTGGCGGACCTGCAAACCTTGCTTAGCAGTCAAAAAGTCGAGGTAGTCTTGTTCACCCTCATAATCCATCTCGTCTGCATCTTGGTCAGAAGGCCCAGTTTCTTCGTTGTTCGACATGTTTCCTATGATTAAGTGTCCTCATTTATTTCTAAAAGTATGAATAAATGAGAAATGAGATAAAAAAAAATCTATGTGCCAGCACTCGATATGCCAACTATGTAGCACAAATCATGCCTTTATTCACGGGAAATTTCGGCATGACCTTTGCTAAAAAATGGACATATCGAGCGCCTAAAATTCACCGGAACGAAAATGAATCAACATTCCGGTGTAACATAGGCAACTCGGATCATTTACCAAAACATGACATGTCCAAACATGACATATCCACATATCACATGTCCAGTTCAAATTTGCATATAAATTCAGCAAATTTTGAAACCTATCTAAATTCATAACTAAATAGATAACCTAATTAACATAACTAAAACCTAAGTAAATTAACCCTAGCTAGCAGAGAGAGAGGGGGGGGGGTTTACAGAGGGTGTAGGGCGAGGAGGCAGGCCCGACGACGGCCGAGGTTGGGAGGGGAGGAAGCAGAGGAGGGAGGCGAGGGCCGACGGGTCGGGGGCGAGCGCCGGCGCCGGGGGCGAGCGCGCGTGGGTCGGGGGCGGCGTGGTCGGGGGCAAGCGCGCCGGGGTCGGGGGCGAGCGCGCCGAGGTCGGGGGCGGGCGCGGCGGTGTGACGGGGCCGGGGAAGAGAGAGTGGGGATTTGGGGAAAAAGAGGCGGGATGAAGCAGGGAGAGGGAGAATTTTGGGTTAAGTGGACGTAGCAGTAGTGCGTTTACACAAAACGCGCTACTACTATTACGAGCAGCTATAGCGATTTTCTATAGAAACCGCTACTGCTACCTTGACTAGCTGTAGCTCTTTTTCCCTAAAGCGCTACTGCTATAACCAGTTTCCCTTTTTTCTTTTCCTCAGCATAATAGGAACATATATATTACATCATTGGACCCTTGCATAATAATGGCTAAGCGTGTATACAAAATAGGAACATATATATATTACATCATTTGACCGATTCCTCAGCGCTGATGTTTTCGTTTTTGAGTCAGCTTCTTTCCCTTCTTGTTCATCGAAGAATAATTAAGCCCCTCATTGTGACTTTGCCTTTTCCATGGAGTACGATTTTTCTTTGGTAATGTAGTATTGATTCTTCTTTTGACGTATACTTCATCATCATCGTCATCTTCCCTTATTGGGTTGCCGTACTGATCATAGTCTTCCTCGTTGACGACTCCATCCATTCTAATGATGTTTCTTTTGCCTTTCCTCATGACAACACGACTGGGATTGCATGGGTCGGTTATGAAGAAGCATTGTGTCACGTGCTTAGCGTGTACCCATGGCTCGTTTTTTGCGATAGCGTTCACGGCAGCGCTCTTGGCGTCGGGTATAGTCATGGTAGTGAAAATCCGGCTTTCTCTTTCGACATTCTTAGCCCATCTGACACGGAACATCGTCATGTTGTGCAGTCCAGAGTAGTCAAGCTCCCAGATCTCCTCGACCCTTCCATAAAATCGTTCAGTTGCGCCGTTGTCGTTGCCGGTCATGCATTCCATCGTCACCCCTGAGTTCTGATATTCATCACTGTCCATATCTTTGGCCTCCGTGTAGAACGTGTATCCGTTGATATCATATGCCTGATAGGTTACGAGGTTGGGCGAGGGGCCATGTGCTAAGGCGTATATGAGCAATCCGTCCTTAGAGCCCTCCTCCGGGGGATTAGCAATAATATGCTCTTTGAACCAATGCAGGAAAGTGGAGTTGTGCTCTCTAGTAACTTCGGCGTCCGTCCTGCATACCCCCCGGTCACGATACTTCTTTGCGATAATTTCTTTGTGCAGTGCCACGAAAGGATCTACCTCGTCTAGGTGTTGTAGCACTACCAAGTTTGCTCTGTCAAAGTCGCTGCGTCGATCTGAGTATGCCACGTGCAGTTCCCTGCGACCGTTGCAGTGACCTTCTCCTTCGAGCCTCCCATCGTGCTTGTTAACGGGCAAACCAACACTAACACCAGGCGGCTGGTCTGCGCCATATAGAAAATTCTCACAGAAAGAGATGCACTCTTGTGTCAAATAGCCCTGGACGATGCTTCCATCCGGACGGGACATGTTACGAACGAATCCTTTGATGATCCCATTCATCCTCTCAAACGGCATCATGTTGTGCAGGAATGACGGCCCCAGGTCTATTATGTCATCCACAATATGGACACACAGATGCACCATCACGTCAAAGAACGCGGGCGGGAAGTACATCTCAAGCTCATTCAGTATCACAACGATCTCTTCCTGTAGCCTTCGGAGCTGCTTCACACTGATCGACTTTCGAGAGATGACGTCGAAAAAGTTGCAGAGACCAATAAGCGTGTCACGGACGTGCTTGTCCATTATCCCTCTAAGGGCAACAGGTAATATCTGCGTCATCATCACATGACAGTCATGAGACTTCATCCCGCTGAACCTTTTCTTGTCCGTGTCTAGATATCTACTTATCTTGCCACAGTAACCGGAACTAACTTTGACTCCGGTAAGGCACTTAAAGAATTGATTGATCTCAGCCTGACTTAAGGTGAAGCAAGAAGGGGGGCAATAATCCTCATTCTTTATTTTCTTGCCCTTCTTCTCCCGTGCCTCTGTCTCCGTCTCTGTCTCGTCTGACATTTTACGTGGCGGCATGTGCAGATCTTCCCTGATTTCCAAATCTTGCAAGTCTTTTCTTGCCTTCGGCCCATCCTTGGTCTTATCCGGCATGTTCATCAGTGTTGCGAGCAAGCTCTCAAGGACATTCTTACAGATATGCATTTGATCAAGGCAATGAGGTGTATCGAGTTTGTGCCAGTACTCCAAGTCCCAGAACACAGACCTCGTCTTCCATACCTTCAGCAGCGGCTCCGGCGCCTTTCTCATCGTCTTTCCCGGCGCGGGGCACTCCTTCCAGTTTTTCAACAGCTCATCGATTTCGGCACCGCTCCGCTTACGTGGAGGTCCTCGATGCTCAGCGTGACCATTGAATAGATCTCCACGGTTTCTCCACGGGTCGTCCTGTTCGAGCCATCTTCGATGCCCCATGTACACGATTTTCCCAGACCCGCCATCTTTCCTTGACGTTAGCTGCTGAGACGTCGTATCATCCATGCACCGCGTGCATCCGCAATATCCATGGCACACCTGGCCTGCCACATATCCGTAACCAAGATAGTCGTGCACTGTCGTGATCAGCGCGGCTCTCATGTTGAAATACTCGCCTTTGCTGGCGTCCCATGTCTTGGCCGGTGTTTTCCATAACGTGTCTAACTCCTCCTGAAGTAGCCCCAGATACAAATTAATATTATTTCCTGGTTGTTTCGGCCCTTGAATAAGCATGCTCATGTGAATGTACTTCGATTTCATGCACAACCAGGGGGGAGGTTGTACATCCATACAAACACGGGCCATGTGCTATGGTTGGTGCTCTGGTTGCCAAACGGATTCATGCCATCGGTACACGCGCCGAGCACGATGTTCCTTGCATCACATTCAAAATACCGATAGAAGCTGTTCAACGCTCTCCACTGGCTTCCATCCTTGACGTGTCTCAGCTTCGGATCATCTCCATCGTCGGGCTTCTTCCTCTCCGCGTGCCAGCGCATTAGCTTTGCTTCCTTGGGATCTACAAAATACCTCTGGAGACGGGGAGTGATCGGTAAGTACCATACCACTTTCTGGGGACATTTCTTCCCGGCCTTCTTGTATCGAGAAGCATTGCACACCGGACAACTTGTTTTTTTCGCGTGCTCCTTCCGATAAATTATGCAATCGTTGATGCATGCATGGTATCTAACGTGTGGCAGATCAAGAGGGCACACGATCTTTTTGGCCTCATCAACACTACTAGGACATAGATTACCCTCGGGAAGAACATCCTTTAGGTACTTGAGATGCTCATCGAGGCTAGTGTCGGTCCATTTGTTTTTAGCCTTCGTCTTCAGCACTTGGAGCGTGAAACTCAAGCGGGTCACCTCAGGATTGCAACCATCATACAATGGAGTGTTCAAGTCTACCACCAGTTGCTCCAGCTTAGCCTCCTCTCTAGAAGCAGCTCTCTCAGTACTCGTCTCCTTGCGAAGCAATGCTTGAACATGAGGGTCCCGCACGATTGAACTTAGTACCGACGAACTCTGTTGCGTGGAGTCCATGTCGTTCTCTCCGCCGCCATGTCCGGCCCCTTCTCCGCCGCCATGTCCGGCCTCTTCCCCGCCGCCATTATCGATCATCTCTTCGTCTTGCCCCGTGTCATCATTGCCTGCCCCGTCGGCATCCTCAACATCGTCATCCTCATCTTCAGTTATCCACCGAGTATAGCCATCCATGAAACCAGTCATGAGCAGGTGCGCTTCGACACGACCATCGACATGGGGGTCAAGCCAAACTATTCCTTTGCATTTTCGACACGGACATAAAACCTCTGTCAGGTTATTTTCCTTCATGTCCTGCACCGCCGACCGCAACCACCTGTCCACCATCGTTCCACTGACCATCGTGAACTCTGCACGGTAATAATAAACAAATTGATTATAAAAATGCGTGCATTCATCAAAGTCATACAAAAATTCGGCATGACCTTCCTTAAAAGTAGGACATATATAGATCTAGAGTTTGCCCGGAATTCGCCGAAACGGAAATAAATCGACATTTCGGCAAAACATAGGCAACTCAAATGCACAATTTGGCGTCAACTCATGCCACACACACAATTTCCATAAAAATATCACACACACATGCATAAACATATTTCCATTTTGCAAAAGCATGAAATATTAATCACACCTCTATCTCGAGATCGAGCACACGGTGGAGATGATGATGTAGGGAGGTCAAAAGTGCACAAAGCTCTTCTTGACAAAGAAAGATCTAGTTAGGGGGCAAATAGGTCACTTAACTAAATGCTACATCTACCTAGCTAGCTAATTTGGGAGGAGACAACTTCAACTAGTGGAGGGGGAGGAAAAAGAGAAAGGAGATGAATTAATGGAGGTGGTGTAGTTATAGCTAGGAGTAATGAAGAGAGAGAAAGGTAGGTAGAAGAGGGAGAGTAATGGGGGGAGAAGTATTGAGGAAGAAGAAGAGTGAGAGAGGGAGGATGTGGGAGGTAGGGGAAAGGGAGGAGAGGAGATGGGGAGGGGAGGTGGAAAAGGTGGTGGGTGCTGCGTCTTAGCAGTAGCGCGGGAGAGAAAGCGCGCTGCTGCTAAGAGCGTAGCAACAGCGCGCTTTCCTGTCACGCGCTACTGCTAAACGGGCCAACCCTGTGCACAATTTCAAAATTAGCAGCAGCGAGGTGACAAAAAAGCGCGCTGCTACTATGGCATTAGCAGCAGCGCGCTCCCTGGCGCCGCGCTACTGATAAACTTATGTCGTTGTGTACTGTCGGTGGATTTTTGTAGCAGCGCGGTTTAAGCGTCACGCGCTACTGCTAAGTTTGCACCAGTAGCGAGCTTTCCGTAGCCGCGCTGCTACTACTTAGCAGCAGCGCCTGTTTTTATGCCGCGCTGCTGCTAAGATTCTGTGTATAAGGTTTTCCCTAGTAGTGAACTGGGACAAAAAAGGTTGGGGCCTGGTTGCAAGTCAAAAGTGAACATGCAATTGGGGCAAAAAAAGGTCACGCCCCAGCTGCGAGTCGAGGATGGACTTGCAACTAAGGCAATAAAATGTTGGGCCCCAGTTGCGAGTCGAGGATGGATGTGCAATTTATGACAAAATGGTCATGCCCTATTTGCGAGTCAAAGGTGGAATAGCAACAGGGACAAAAAAGGTTGGAACCAGTTGTGAGTCGACGGTAGGCTTGCAGCTAAGACAAAAAAGGTTGATCTCAGTTGTGAGTCGATGTTGGACTATCAACTAGGAAAAAAAGGTCGGGAACCCAGTTGTGAGTCGTTGGTGGACTTGCAACCAAGACAAAAACAGTCGGCCCCAGTTGCAGATAGAAGATGGACATGCAATTGGGTCTAAAAAGATGGGGCTCCAATTGCGAGTCAGGGGTGAACTTGCAACTAGGACTAAAAAAGTTGGGTCTCAGTTGTGAGTCGAGGGTGGACTTAGAACTATGACAATAAAAGTTTGGACACTAGTTGCGAGTCAAGGATGGACTTGCAACTGAGTAACGAAAATGTCAAAGCCCAGTTGCGGGTCAAGGATGGGAATACAAGTGTGAGAAAAGAAGGTCGGGACTCAGTTGCAAGTTGAGGTAGACTTGCAACTGGGACAAGAAAAAATACGGCCCCCTTGTTTGCTGGTGGACAGACAGCTAACAATGATGGAAAAAAATCATGAATTTAGAAAAATGGAAAAAAGAAAAGAAAAAGAAACAAGGAAAGGATCTCATGAATTAAAAAAGTGTATGAATTTGAAACAGGTAAATGAAAAAAGAAGAGACGGAAAGCAAAGCACGAGGGTTGTGAAAAAAACCCGGCCTAAACGCCACCATGGTAGCCCCTCGCGCGAGCTACAGTTACAGGAACAACACCAAAAGACAAAAAAAGACCAAAGAATAAGAATCTTGATGTCTAAATTGTGTGACTAGAAAGTTAGATGTGAGGTAATAATTTCACATCAAGATGTGAAAATAGAAAATCTGTTAAGAACATTTTGGTGTTTGTAAACGCCACCATATAGGTGTGCACCATGCGATGGAGCGTGGGCTTGATTCATCCCTCACATCTTGTCCCTCTACCGGCGCGCCTGCCCTCCCACTGTGTGGCGTAAAGGCTCTATGTGCACAGAACAGTCGCGCCATGCATGGGGACGATAGCTTGTTGTCGACGCTTACTGAGGGCGGGCCAGCTGGCGTCAGTTGTTGCCGGGCGTAGTCGTTCCCGGGTCTTGGCCGTCCGGGCTTGTTGCTTGATGGTTCTGTCTTCCTTTTTCCACCTTTCGTGTCTTGGATGGAAACTATGAGCCTGGGCTCCTTGAAGCGGTTGTTGATGTAACACTTGATGAATATCTGCATACCATCACTGGTTTACAGGGAAAAAACCTGTTATGAGTAATTCTTCTGTCTTCTTGAGTTTTAACCAGGGAGCGACCGTGACTCGTGGGTAGTTGGGTCCATGAACCTAGCTGTCACGGTACCGACACACTGATTCGCTGTGTTATGCTCCTGAAGAAATACATCTGTTTTCTATAGAAAAACTTAATGGTACACGGAAGTTATTTCAAACATGAATATTTTCTCACTCGCAGCATCGTGCATGGTTAGGAACTCTCTTTTTTGTGCGTTCGTCCTGGAGGGCCGAACGGGCTCACCGGAGAGGGGAACCGCGCTGACAAGATTGCATCCGCCTGGGCTTGCCCAAACTCACTCATCAAACCCCCCCCCCCCCCCCCCCCCCCCCCACACACACACTATGCTATTGGGGGAACCCAATCGATATGAACTTATTTTATCCAAACACAACCTCTACTATAAGAGAGGCGACTCAATCAAGACTAAATTATTTGACCAAACTCCATGACATTTGGCTCTTCCGGTTGAATTCAGAAAGCACAACCAGACCAGCCGACACATGTCAAGCTAAATTATAAAAAATTACCGGAAACTCAATTTGGCTCCTTACAGCACATGCTCCTACACGTGAAAAGTAATTTTTGAAATGTCAAAAAAATCCCAACAACTTTTTTACGTATTTATAGTCATATCCAAATGCTACATGCAAAGTTTTAGGCAAAAGGTTAAACATTTTGACCTGTGCAAAAAAAAAATTTGAACACCGAATCTTACCCTAAATTTGTATTTTTCGCCGAGAAAACACTACTGCTCCATTTGTATGAAAATTTTCAAGCATGCTTGCGACACTATCATGAACATCCAAAAAAATTAATAATTTTTTACATAATGACAGTTTGCTCTTCTGGATATTTTGCCAAACACTAATTCATATTTTGCCAAACACTAATTCTGCTATGGGGACAACTCACACAATGACAGTTTGCTATTCTGGATTAATTTAAAAAGCAAAATCAGAGAATGCTCCAATCATCATACATATGTTAAAAAATTACATCATACATAGTTGCAAACACATTGCACTTCAAAGGATGCATGATTTTATAAATTCCAAAATACACGACCCCATCAGCACTTGAACAAGACACAACTTTATACGCAACCATAGCCTTTTCGAAAAACAGAATCCAGATATATAGCACCAGCTTTCTAGACAAGAGCATAATTACCAGCCTGGATCGATGGGCCGATAATAATAACCAGAATCAACTCCTTTTGTAGAGTTTGTATACTTCAAAGGTTGTTTCATCAAGATAAAAACCATTTTTACTGTATGACTTTGATAGAGCGTACGAATATATCGATAATATATATGTACGTACTTTTCTAGGTTTACATGGCCAGAGAGATTGTTGAACATTGGGACTAGTAAAAAAAGAGATAGCTTATTCAAGCCAGGTATCAGGCTTGCATGTAGATGAATGCATGCCTTTGGATGGAGGATCCATCGACTATGGGCACTTGAGCTTGCCGGTCTTTGAGTCAACCAAGTTGGCGTAGCAGGGGCATTCGTTACGGGTCTCCTGGCCTGTGCCGGAAGGGACGCAGTTACACTTGTCGCAACAGATATTGCAGTCCTTGTTACATATCTTGTTCCTCCAGTTCTTCGCGCAACGAGCGTTACACGATAACAGGCAATCTGCAGATCATATATCATCGCAACCATTTGTCAAGGTACCACATCAAATCAAACGAGACAAACTAGGTTTTATTTGTTGATCAAGGACACGTGCATGCATCCATGTACCGATGTGCGTACCTATCTTGGGTGTCGGCTGAGCATCCGCAACCATGAGGAGGGCGGTGAGGAGGAGAGTGGCGAGTACGATGGCATGCTTGGAGAACGCCATGGATGCAGCTCAAGAGACCAATTACGTATGACCTATATGACTTCAATTGTTGATGAAGCTACTGATATGTCACCCTATACATCTACTCGTACATCTATATCTATATATACAAGAATAAAAAGACCCAATGAGACAGATTCTAGTAATCTTGGCCATCAAAGTAGGTCAATCCAACGACCAACGAGCGCTCGACATGTTTAGCGTGCAATTAATATCATACCAAAATATCACTAATCAAAAAATTAGCACACAAATAATATCCTACCTAATATGGGCGTGCAAGTAATATACCGCCTAATGTTAATGTCCATTGCAAGTAGACAATTAGTAGTACACTTGAAAAGCAAAAACTAATTAAGGGGGTAATAAAATTAGGCCAATCCTGTAATGCCTTATTTTAACATCTCATTACTACCATTGATTTATATTTTGGAGCATACGTAAGTTAGGCAGAAGATCCAACAATAAATTCGATATGAGAGGATAACCGTCACATAAAAAAATCTTAGTCTGGAATGTGAATTATTTAAATAGGGTAAATTAAGAATTTGCCTTTCATGCTTGAGCCTAGCTAGATTTCATTAGCATTAAATTTATTTGGTTGCTTTGGGGCACAAAGATATCTTTGGAATTATTTAGAACCTTAAATTCAGTTTTGGATAATATTTATAATGCCACCTCACACATTTAGTATAGGTAATTTATTTAATTTTTGGGTAGTCGGTGTGGTGGACCGGACGGGAGTTTTTTTTATCCCCAACCACTTCTTCGGTGCGGGCGGCGGTGCGGGGCTGGTTTACGGCAACGATGCGCCGGCGGTGGTGGTGGAAGGGTTTTGGCAACCCATTCTGTCCGGAGTTGTGGTCATCGGCGGCGATGGTGGCGGAAGGGTCTTGGCAACACATTCCCTCTAGAGTTGCTGTCTTCAGAGGCGATGTTGGTGCATGGGGAGGCAACGGCAGGAACTATGGCGTTGTGCGGGTGGGAGAACGATGTGTTGGGAATTCTACTCGTCTGGGAAGAGTTGAGAAATTTTAGGAGCCACGGACCAAATTTTCGTCGGAGATGTAAAATTTTAATCCTCTAACCAATTTAGGACTTCGGCTAGGTGCGGTTTAAAAGAGTAAAGCTGAAATTGTACTCCTCTTTTGATTTTTAGGGGATCGGCTACAGATGCCTTTATGTAGCTTAGTTTTCTGTTCCTTCACATGAAATAACAGTCCGTTGCGAGGCAGCAATGTATGACCACTTAGGGCGATTCAATTGCACCCAGGCCACGTGTCTTGCCACGGCACCTCACGGCTAAATTTTGAAATGAAAAAAAAAAACTTAGCCTAGATTTAATGGAAATAACTAGTGTAGCAAATAAGCTCTAAGGACATGCATGCAGTTTCCTTCCCCTACTTGTGAACTGAAAGCTGCTTCTCTTGGATGGCTGAAGTAAAGACCAGAGACTTGCATCTATACACAACGAGTGCCGCACCGGCAATATGACATCACTCGTCGCTGTCCCATCTCTGCCATAGGGGCAACTCAAGCAAGATGAACTTATTTTTACCATACACCACATCCTGTGTATGAACCGAAATTATCTCCCGTGACATGCATTTTGCTTCCTCTGCTTATGAACTGAAATTTGCTCCGGTTTCAAACAAGAACTATTCTGATCTGAGAAAACATTTGTTTGAGCTATGTACCAAGACTATGATTCCATCGATTCGACAATTTGCTTCCTTGTTGCTTCCATATGTTTCCAGATACCCAAACGTTTGCTTCATTCAGGTCCCAATATGCTAAGTTCCTCATATTTTATATGACATGTCTCATGTAGAACACTGATTTGCTTTGTTCAGCTAGTAAAACAATATAGATAGTTCCTATAAAGAAGCACAATACATGACATGAATGTTATTTCAATAACATGAATACTTTCTTAGTCGTGGCATGACATGTTGTTTCCAGCTCTCTTTCTTTTTGTGTGTGTACCCTCATCGACTTCTCTGAAGCGGAATCCTGGACGAAGACGCCACACTAGAGGGGTGCACAAAGGGCCTAACAGGTTCCTATGAGGAGTGACACACCAGCAAGATCACATCACAAGCTCACTTGTTTCCGGCCCATGTTTGCTATAGGAACAACTCGAGCGATATTAACTTGATCTACCAAACACCACCTCTGCTAGGACGACAACTCAAGTAAGAAAAACTTATCTTTCAGGGGAGCGTGATGCTGATCGGATCCTCATGCACCTCCACCACCTCCATATCCGGTAGGTTCTCCTCTGGTTCCATGCGTCAGCCGTGGAAGGGAAGATGAGAGTGAGAGAAAAAGGCGAGAATTGGGTGGAGAGCAGCGGGATGGAGGCAGAGAGTGTAGGATTTGGCGAGGAAACAGTGCGTGCAACTACAAAAGTGCGGGCTCCGTGTTCCTCTTGGGTGGGGCATGGGCATCAGAGTCTGACGTGTCTCGTGTCCAGACTCTAGCAAAGCCCCCCCCCCCCCCAAAGTTTGGTTACCATTTGCGGGGAAATCATGGTTCGGACTACTCGGCGGACGGATGAAGGTCAGTGTTGGATGGCTTTCGGGGTCCGGACAGATGCGTCTGGATGCTTGCGGGCGGTTTTAGGGTCGGTGTTGGAGATGCCCTAAAAAGGAAACTAGTACGGAAAGATGTCTCTACTCTCGAGAGTAGTTCACCCGAATTTGCAAAACTTTGAAAAGATGTGATAAAACAAAATCCAAAAATTCTGAAATTTGGACACAACAAACTAGATCAAATGTTTGAGCTTCTTGCAAAATTTCAGAGAAAATTAACATCCAAGGAACTCTAAAAAAATTACTTCTCAAACATTGCACAAAAGTTTGAATATTGATTTTTTGGGCGAGTGCTCCTCTAATATTTGAGCTTCTTGCAAATTTCAGAGAAAAACACCTGCTGTCAACAGCTTCTGCTTGGGCGGCGCTACCATCTTGTGGGTGGCGCGGGGATTTCCTTTGGCGGAGGCGAGGGGGGCGATGCCGGAGTAGGCGAGGGAGGCAAGGCAGGCGGCGGCGTCAAGGGTCGGCTGGTTGTCCATGGTGAGCGGGAGTGGGCGGGAGTTTTTTGGGAAAGAGAGGAAAATGGGGGTGGCTGTGCTGCCGACAAGCGGGCCAAGGGGAGGAGTAGGCGGGCGTCGCACGCGTCCATTTCGTGTCAATGCCTACGCAGATGTGGCCCAAATTTATGCCAGAATGGGTCGGCAGGCGGACAAAAAAGCAGATGCACAACTGTAATTTGGGTCGGCGTGTTGGGCCGACTTTTCTGTCCGTTTCAACCCAAGCGAACACGCATTGACCAAATGAGTTGGCACGTTGGAATTGTTCTAAATGAGATACACAGAGATAATGGAGGCACATATGCAAGCATCATCAAGGAAATAACAGCAACATATGATGGCTAGATTTATCATTGCTCCTTTATCTTTGAAGTAAGAGAGACCAACTCTGAGGCACATAGCCTTGCAGAACACGTTTTTGGTCTGAATTTTGCACGCTGTCTTTGGCTTCCAATCCCCCTGATCTTAGAGCATCTCCAGCCGTTGAGCCCTCTAGGGGGCATTTTTTCGCCGCCTGGGGGGCTGCCGGTGAAGATTTTGGCCCTGGGACGAAATTTTTCCCAGCCGTGTCCACCCCAAGCCCCACCTTGATGTAGCCGATGGCGCAGGTGATCTTGTGGGCCGATGGCAGCCTAGCCCCAAACCCCGACGGCGGCGAGTCCTTCGCCAAGTTCTTCGAGTGGTGGATCTTGGAGCAGTCCCGTGACTTGGCCGCGCTTCGCGCCACGGCGACGGCGCAGCCCGACGACGCTGACCCCCGGCGCCTCGTCGACCGTGTCCTCAGCCACAACGAGCACTACTACCGCGCCAAGTCCGCGGCCGCCTCCGCCGACGTGCTCCTCATGTTCGCGCCCTCGTGGATCTCCGTCACCGAGAGCCTCTACCTCTGGTGCGGCGGCTGGCGCCCCACTGCAGCGATCCAGCTGCTCTATTCCAAGTCCGGCGTGCAGCTCGAGTCCCAGCTCCCGGCCTTCCTCGAAGGCGGCAGCCTCTCCGCCGAGCAGCTCCTACTCCACCCGGCCGCCGCGCGCTCCTACTCCGCCCGGCACGGCCACACGCGCTCCTCCTCCGCCCTGGCCATGCGGACGCCGTCCCGTCCGCTCCCTGGCCTCGCCGTCTCCCGTCCGGACGAGCTCCCGCGGCGTCAGCGACGAGCTGTCGCGGCTTCGGACGCGCGCGCGCGAGCAGGCAGGTAGGGCGGCCCCGGTGGAAAGCAGAGGGCGAGCGGCGCGGGTGCATGATAAAAAAGACGAGAAGAGAGAGAGAGTGCGCTCGTGTGTGTCAGGCGAAAAGAGAAAGGAGAGACTGCATGTGGGCCTTTGCATGCAAGAACGAATCGCCGGTGCCCCCAGATGCGCCCCAGGGGGCTGGGCTTGGGGTGGGGTTGGTACAAATCCGGCGAAAAAAGTGATCCTGAGGGCGTGAGTGGGGACTTTTTTTAGTGCCGGCGATGAAAAAGTGGTCCTGATTAGCCATGGGATTATACAGAACGTGTTTTTAGCTGATGTTTAGCAAAACCGGTTTTACAAATTATTTTATGTAAAACCAGTTTATAGAAAAATATGTTTGGCTTACTCTTGAGTCCTGACTCCTCCCGTGACCTTCCCTCGATAAAATACTCTTGTCGTGACTTTCTCTTTCTCTCTTCCTTCCTCGACTTGGCCATTGGAGACGGTACGCAAGCTCCAACATCCATTCCTCCTCTGTTTTCGGTCCTCAGCCCCTCAACGCCATTACTCGCCTTCCCTTGGACCGACCTTGGACGACTCCACGCGCAGCCGCCAGTACGTGCTTTACTTCTGCTTATCTCTACTATCTAAAAGAAACGCAAGGTTCCGTCTCCCCTCTTACGCCCCCCACCCTTCGTCCATCCTCTCGTACGACCTCATACCCCTGCGCCGATTTTCTTTCCTTCCTCCACCGATTTTCTTTCCTATTGGGCTGGTTCCATCTGATTCCCTCAATTAATCCCGTAACTAATTTTCCCCTAAAAATCCCGTAATTAATTGCTCCCGTGACTCACGTAGTTTCCTGTTTTTCTTCCTTCCAAACCTGCCCTATCCGATATACCGGCCCGCTCGATCCCCGTCTTTTCTTGTGCCGTCGTGGAAGATGCTAGGAGAGAAATGAGCGAGAGCAGAGAGAAGAGCAGCCGCGGTCTGTGTGCAGGCGACCGGCGAAGGGACCCTGCAGCCGTGTGGTGTGGTGGCCGGCTCGCCGAGTGAGCAGTTCGATACGGGCATGACGCAGGGACGCCACAGAGGTTCTAGAAGCTCGTGCTCGGGAAGGACATGTCTGGTGGTGGCAAGGGCGTCTCCACCGCTGCTGCCATAGCTAAGTAATTAATCACGCCGGTCTGTGCTTGTATGGAAAAGGTTAATATCCATTGCTCTGTCTGCTTGCAGGCAACTGCACCGTTTTCTTGAGCTGCCACAGGCTGGAGCATCTGCCGGTGGAGAAGGAGGCGAGAGCCGAGATGGACTGCCTGCTCTAGGTCTATGACTACATCACCGAGTTCTTTGAATACAAGGACATCCTGCATGCCCAGCCGCTCACAACACGAAAGGTGGGAAATCGAAACATTAGTACCATGGCCTAAAAATATGCAGTGTTCATGTCACCGGCAAAGCAACGACAACGTATTATGTGCATTCTGATGCTGTCAGGTGATGGCGACCAGCCGACCAGGACGAGATCCGACATCTACGTCAACCTCCCCGCCCTCGATTGAGAAGCTCGCCGACCTCCCGGTGACTGCATCTCACAGCTCATGCCAACAACCTGGAGAAAAGAAAGGAAAGGAGAGATGCGTGCTAGGAGCAGCTCCATCCCGCGATGCGATTACATATGTCGTGAAATTAGCTAGGCGTGCATGCATGAGATTAGCTAGGCGTGCCTTCTAAGAGATGGAGTCTATGAAAGGATCGGCCTTCACGTGGCTTAATTTGGTGTTGTGCGTGCAGGAGATCCTGGACGGCCTTTAGAACACCGCCTTCCGGTACTTCAAGACAAGAGCCATAAGAACAGGTCTGACGACTTGGCGCTCTGACGTCCGGCAAGCCACTGCGGCGAGGAGAGGTGGTGGATGCCCGGGCCATGCGTGACAAAGTTAAGCTGATGGAGATGCTATTTTATTCCATTTAGTGGTGCTTGGAGAGATATATGCACACAGTGACACAATACACTATGTGAAGATTCTGGGATCCAAGAGAAGCCCCCTTGGCATTACCTATATAACTATGCACTTGTATTGTGTGACCATCAAGCAAGTTAATTCTAACAGTACAAGGCTCCAATGGATTGAAGTTTATTTCGCCTCATAGTCGTCCTCTGTCGGCGCGTCCATTCGGCCTCCTTCTGCACCTCTTCGTCGTAGTTCTGCCTCTCCTCCTTCCTCACATCTTGCAGGATAAATGATTGAATTTCGAGCAAGGAATTCCTGAAATCACCATTCTCTACTGCATAGTTTTATTATTTTCTGACATGTTTTATTTGGTAGTGGAGAAGACTTTCTGGAAATAGATGCAAAACCAAGGTGACATGCCAGATTATAGGCCGGCCTTGCAAATAGCCAGGTAAATATTGCAAGAGGTTGCTCCTAATGCGTGGACTTGTTGTGATTTTGTGATACATATTCAACATATTATATTGTTTTTATTGGCGGAAAGGAAATTGAAGATAGGTTCTCCTGACATATAGCATGAGGCATTCAACCATATACCAAGTATATATCTTTATATTTGAAAAAATGCATGCATTGCCTGATACTTAACAAAAGTAAAGTGAATCCCACTGAAGTTTTGGTTGTGTTCATTCTTGATAGCATAGCGTGAATGTATCATCCACCCATACATAAGGTTCACCTGTTGCAATGTGAGGCAGTTACCTATATATCTTTTTTTTATTTTTATTTTTTTAGAACGAAGGCTCAAGAAGAGCCCGGCTTTGAATTAACAAAGCCATCAACCGGCCAGGATTACAACCACTGCGCTACAAACTCGAACAAGAAAAAAAACACGGCAAGATACAAGGGTGCTGGAAGGCAACTCTCAAAACCTCACACACTACAGCTAGGAGATAGCACATGATAAGCATGAGCTGAAGCACGCAGAGGCCCTCGTCCACCCAAGGCTCACCAGGGAAGGGGAAATGGGGTTCCGGGAAGTGCCCGCTGTCGAGGATAGGCTATGACGGCACCGAACACCAAAGCCCTGGAACAACATCACCATCCACTCCCACTGTCGAAAGAGGCCCCTGCCTCCTCGCCTGGCTCGAAAGGCGCCGAGCCGTCGACATATGGGTTGCTCACCCTAGAACCTGGATGGAAGGATGCAACCAGAAGGAGTAGGAACAGAGCACACCCTACATGACTAAGAAACTTCACCAGAAACACCGCATCACCGCTGCCCACTGACGATCCTTTGGAGAGGAGAAAGATGCCGGTCAGACAGCAACAGGGTGTCCAGGGAGGACGGAGCAACGAGGAGGCAGGGCCAAGGCCGAGGAATGACGCTCCGGCACTCACAACTTGCACTACTGTAGCCGCCGGAGGAGGGGAACCCGATCCCCTCCTGGCCAGAGGCCGCCGGACCAAGCTGTCACCAGTTGCACAGAGAGCACCAGAAGAAACCCGAACACTGCCGGACCTGCCAAGCTGCCGCCACCGCCACTTGGGGCACACAGTCGCCGCCGCCCGAAAACCACCACACCGTAGTGCCCACAATCCAAAAAGCATCCAAGGCGACGACTTCAAGAAGCAAACGGAGCCAAGAGCACCGTCGCCGCCCAACAAAGTTCGAGCTTTCACCCGGGAGGCTAGGGGAAGGGGGGGTGGAGCAAAAGACCTAAATGGCGCCTCCAAGAAGGGGATCGGCGTCCATGGACGTCGCCACCATGGATTTCTCCCGGTCAAGGCTCCACACCACCAACACCACATCCAGCTCCAGGCACCGGAGAACCAAGTCGACCCGGACCAGATCTGAAGGAGTGGAGCACGCAGGGCAGCAGAAGGGGGAAGGGGCGGCCAGATCCGGAGCCGAAGAGGCCAGAAGCCCCACCGCCGCCGCAGCGGATCTCGTCCGCCGGGGAGCTTGCTGCCCGCGCAGCCAAGCCCACCGGACCACACCCGCGCCACCACCAGCCGAGGAGACGGTGGCGCCTCATCGAACGAGGCCGCCGCCCCGGATTCCGAAGCCCCCCGCTGGAGAAACGGAGCAGCAGAGGCCCCGCCGCCACCTTCCTTGGCGACGCCCCGGGCTTGCCCGGCGGATGCCTCTGGTGGCGGCGAGGAGGGAGGGGAGGAAGGGGGGAGGCGGCGAGATCTAGGGTTGTCGCCCTCGAGCCGCCCGAGAGGGGCGACGCGAGGGAGGGGGGTACCTATATATCTCTACTACTTAAAAAAAAAGAGTAGTGCTCGTTTCTTGTCGGCAGAATGATTTGGCAACCGGTTCTCCCCCGTCCCACCATGTCCCTTCACCCAATTCTTTTCTGTCCTCATGTTTTTTGTCCCACCATGCGTTTTGCCTGTATCTTCCCCGCATGATAATCAATCATGTTAACTTACTTACCTTCTAAAGCAATTCCTCCTTAATTTACTTATCAAAATTTTACTCCCAACTTCTTATCAAACTAATTAAAAGGAAATACCAGCATGATTTGATAAATATTTATTTACACACTCGCATTTATATGGACAGTTAAATCACGAGCTAACGTACTAGAATATTTATATCCCGTTGCAACGCACGGGCATTGTCCTAGTTTTTTTAGAAAAGGAGGATGACCCCCGGCCTCTGCATCTGGAAGATGCATACGGCCACTTTATTGATTATTCACGAGGACCTTACAAAATATTAGAACAAAAAGCCTGAATCCGCCATCTTGGCAACATATGCCACTACTCCTATCCATATGATGAAGGGGTGCTACCTGGGCCAATACCCGGTCTAATCACCTAAGCCTATCATCAAAAGCCAGAAGCCCCAGCCGAGCCACATACCGGGTCTGGGACATAAACTGGTCTGACGCACTCACATGTGTCGTCGCCGCCATCTTCCACAAGTCCGTCTTCAGAGCAGATATTGAGGCTTCTACCTTGTTAGGCCACGCCGCCATCGACGCCACCTTGACGCCAGACAACTACCTCCACCTGCGCGAGTCCATCACCGCGCATCGGGCGCCGAGTCTCCACTGCACCACACCGCCGAGATCCGCCGTCATCAGTGTGAAGGATGAAGTACCGCTCCACCAAAAAGGCGCCCGCTGGTCCCTCGAACCCGTGTACGCCTCCAAGAATGACGCCCACAAGGAGGAAACGACACCAACGCGCCGCCGTCATCCGATCAACTGATTTAGGGTTTTCCCCGGAGGTAGCGGATAGAGGTCTAGAGCTTCTCCACGGCGATGCCTTCAAGAAGGTAATGACACCACAGGGTGCCACCAACGCCGGTCTTGGCATCAAGCCGAGCACAAGGTTTTCACCCAGATCCGCTCGAAGAACCTTCATCACGTACTGTGTGCACGGGTCGCCGCCGATCTGAGCCGCCGCACATGTATCAGGCCGCACCGGCCAGATTAGATCTGTTCGGAGGGCACAACCCGCATGGTGCCGACCCAACCACCAGGCCCTCCATGCCGCCACCGCCGATCCAAGGTCAGATGTTGTGTCGCCGCAGACCCGGCCGCCGCCGCCGAACGCCGCCACGCAGCCCGAGGCAGGGCCGGCTGCCGCACCCCACCATCGCCGCCGCCGGACGGTAGGCCCGCCGCGCCGCCAGGCCAGATCGGCCGTGCCACCCACGCCGCGGGGCTCCGCACCGCCCGCACGGCGCATGCAAGAGGGAAGACCCCTGCCACCGCCATCAGCCTCGGGCTATAGCCGGCGGCGTCCTTCGGCGGCGGCGGAGGGAGGAGAGGACGGATGGGGACCCCCGGCGGCTAGGGTTTTAGATCCCGCCCGAGTCGCCCGAGCGGGGGCGACGCGGGGGGCCTCGTCCCGATACTAGACTTACGGATCGTGAACCAGTTGAGAGGGTTTGATCTGCAGAACACAGCAATGGGAGAAAGCTGGATCAGAGGGCTTCACTTCTGCTCATACTAGTCAAGTACGTATACGACCATCGCGGGCGTTGGGTACTCGCCTGAAGTACTCCAGGTCTCGGTGTTCTACGTGCCATGTACCCCATACATGTCGAGAGACTCGAGGGAGGTGCAGTCGTCCTTGTCCAGCATGAGCTCGCGCACGCCCTTGCTGACCATGCGGTTTCAGGAGCTCGCCGAGGGTGCCGTCGCCATCAGGGCGCTCCTGGCCGACATCCCGTATGTGATCTCTATATACACCGACCAGCCGGTGACATGCCACAGGTGACGCACATCACCGATGGCGTCGATACATCATCCTAGCTCCGGCCGCGAGCCAGCGGAATCCTGGGCGCAAACGCAGCGACGGCCGTGTCGTGGCCGGAGGACGAGCACGACTACTCGAGGAGCATCCCTACCAGACAGCGGCACGTCGATGCGTTCATGGCCATAGCCGAGGCTGGAGGACGAATCGCGAGGAGTATCATATCAGGTAGCGGAGATGTGACGCGGCGTCGGCCATGCCGTGGCAGGTTGGAGGACGCCGATTAGTTGCGATGGAGTATATGCAAATCAAGCTTTTACAAAAATGACTAATAGTCATTTTTCTATAAACGCAGATTTTGAGGTTTCCGAAAACCAAGTATTCCAAAAACGCAAATTAGTTAGAGCATCCAAACGAGATTTTATTCTGTTAGCCTCTGTTCCTGGTTTATAGAGAATTCGTTTTCTATGTACCACCTATCCAATTCCTTTCTCAAATAAAAAAACGTCCTTCCTCCATCTCCACGCGCCCTACTCCTCCTACTCCTCCTTTACCTTGATATTCTCTCTTTCTCTTGTAAAAGGCAGCAAAGATAATGTAAAGTTGGTGCAAGCCACGAAGGGCCAAAAGATGACACTCGCAGAGCAACTTGTGCTCGTTATTTGGGATACTAAGCTACACGATAAATCCCTCACTGAGCTATTTTAAGTTAATTAGTGTGCATGCTTTCTTTTTTCCAATTAGCGTTGTTGATGGAGGCGAGCCGCTCCTCCTATCGGCGTTGGAAGTACGCCACCCAGTGCGCGTGGTCGTTGGTGGCGTACTCTGGGAGGTCCCGCTCCTCCTCCATCGGCGAGGCCCGAACCCGATCGATCTCGGCGTGGAAGTAGCCGGAGTGGTCGACGTCGGGCTGCAGGGGGACTGGGACGCCCCCGGGGCTGAGCCTCCACCGCCCCGGCACGCGCATGTCGGGCGGCGCCAGTTAGTTCGCCTCGTGGAGGAGGTTAGCTTCCCACTCGTACAGGTGGCGGCGGTCGAAGCCGTTGGCCGCCGCTCCATCGCCGGGGAACCGCTCTCCCATCGGCGGGGCTTGCGCGTGGTGGCTAGAGGGGAAGAGAGATCGTCGGCGGCGAGAGAGAGGGGTTGTGGGGCGAGTTCGTCCACTAGCGAGGGAGAGGGGAGGCAGACATGTGTACGCGTGGCAGGAGAGGGCGCGTCGCCGCACTGCGTCGCCCGTGAGGAATCAATGGAAGGCTAATCGGCAGCAGCCTTGGCATTGATTCCCGTCAGGAAACCGAGATGATGAGGACGACGATGCATGGGGGTCGCTGACTCGGCGGGCCCACCATTCTTTCGCGCCAAAAATGATTCCTCCGGCGCCCCCGTCCCCCCCCCCCTAGCGCGCCTGGTACGGCATGGGTCCACCGGCGCCAGTTTCAGCTTAACCGGCGAAAAATGGGCTCCTGAGTGCGCAACTGGGCCGATTTTTCAGCGCCGACGCTAAAAAATGGCCTGGGAGACCTGTTGGGGGCGCAGCTGGAGATGCTCTAACGGGCATGGACAGCTAGGCCAGTAGAATTTATGGCTCAGGCTCTAGCAATAACAAGCGGTTGGTGAATTCATGGGTTAGGGATTACCGAGGGTACATGTGCGGCTTTGTCGCGGGCAGGCAGGTTATTTGCGGCCAGATCTCCATGCACAGAGAAAGGTTAAATCAGGTGGTTAAACGAAAAAATCTAGCAAATCATCTGCTCCCATCGGCTACTAGAACATGAGGTTGGGGAATTCATAGATTAGGGGTTCTCGGGGGTACGGATAGGGTTTTACTACGTATGGTCCAGTTTCATACCGCTGATTCCCCATGCGCGTGAAAGAGGGGTTTAAAAGCATCTATAGTCGGACGTCCCAAACCCCACTCATACGTTTGGGTGACGGCCCGGTCAGTGACAGTCAAAAAACACCAACCCAGAATGACGCCTCAAACCGGCCTCATGCACCTGGGCTGACCGGCACCCCCGTATCCAGCCAAAATATGGGATAGATGTGGGACGGCCGGGGTGCGATCGGCGCCGCCTTCACATCGGTTCATGCCCACGCTGGTCCAAACCCACATATAATCATCCGCAGCTGCTCTCCGGACCAAACCCTGGCCACTCCAATTCATCCCCAAGCTCCCATCCAGTGATCTCTGGCCTTCTTCGGCATGATGGACAGTGGATCCAATCCCTACACCTCCAGATCAGTCGACCCCAAACTCATCAACGCGGCTCCGAGGAGGAGATGATCGTCCGGCTTGCGCTCCGCTGCTGCCGAGAGGAGGCCGCCCGATGGCAACGCTCGGACTCATCGGAGGCGGTGCGGTCCGTCTGACGTACGGACGCAGTGGCGGACGCACAACCCCTCTATTGACGCGCCAAGGCGAGGACGCGACATGGGCGTCATCCGATGCAAAACACGGTGCGGCGTGCCCGCCGTGCAAGGCAGCGAGAGCGGGAGGCGGCGGCAGCCCTCGCGGCGGTGGACGTTGGCGAGGCGGAGTGACATTCTTCGGCACCGCAACCGCGTGGTGCTGGATGTTGCCAGCTCGTCCCAGGACAGATCCATCATCGATCTGACGTCCACCGGCACCGTGAGGGTTTCGGCCTCCGACGAGGAAGAGTATGGCATGGGAGACGGTGGCGCCTTGACTCCCATCAGCTGGCTTTTGTACCATGTCCTGCTCTACCTCATTGGCGACCGGACAAACACTCTGGGGAGCACAACCGGCTGCCGGACGAGGTCCGCTTAGAGATTGATTTACATTGCATATAATAGTATGGATTTGAGATTTCGTAGATGAATTATTCAAGGCGTAATTGATCTTTATCTTTACCTAATATTAAAGGATGGGGGCTTTCATAGTTCTTCATAAGCCATTTTTTTATATCCGTTAATTTTATGTAATTATTGAAATCGACGTCTGAGATTTAATTTAAAAGTAATCTGTGTAACACGGTTCGGACCAAGGACACGATGGACTCTCATCTCCCCAATCGCTCACGTCTCGTTCATAACGTATGCATCCCTGTCCCCAGGCAGGCCGTCTCCTTCTTTCTCAGATAATGCCCTCTGCCCCTATCTAATCTACCAAGGTTGGCCCGCCCCAAGAAAGGATACGCCGCTGCCGGAGAGTTCGTCACCGGTGCCATCGCAGCTAATCATGTCTGTATGGGCGGCAGCGCCGTGTTCAAGGAGTCAAACAGGGGTCGTCGACGACGTCATGTGTTCCTTTCGGGGCTCAGCCTTCAGAACGCGGGTTGTCCGGCAGACCACCCCCCGATGGACGGATCCGACCACCCATCCACAGGCTCCTTTGGAGGCGGTGGCATCTCACCCCCACGGAGGACCCTGCCGCTGGTGTCCAGGAAGCGCAGGCGCGGCGAGCATGACGGGGGGTCATCGCTGCCGAGCCTCACGACCCGGAGGTAGGCCACGGTTGGTGCTGTGCGGACAGCGCCACGCGCGGCCACGGGAGCTTTGTGGGCGGCCAAGGCGGTGCGCGGGCACGGACGTAGCCTTGGCGATGTGAAGCCGATGCGGGAGGTGGTCGTCGCGGTGCGCCGCACGCTACTCCCCTGTCCCGGACGACAACGATGATTACCCGTACCCGAAGGTGAGGCCTCGTGACAAGCGGCGGTGAGGATTCATCCTTGGAGATGGAGTGTGCAGAGCCTGTTTTTTTGTTTCGCGGCGTCTGTGTCCTTGGTGCACTGGGGTTTGATTGGAGCGGGCTTACATGGGGCTCGCCGTCGATGAAGCCGCTTCTCGGCACTCGTCACCGCCGATGATCTTACATCTGTTGTTATTCGTGGGGATTGGAATGGGTATTGCACTAGCTATTGCATCCGTTTGCTCTTGCTAGGACACAGGATTTTCTGTCATGTCCGCCTGTGCGAGAATTGCGGCTGTTTGGATGGCAATTGGTTCGTCCATTGTTGCTCACTCTTTTCTTGCGTGTTAGAATTCTCTGTACTATAAACTGACTCTCGGTTTTGTAAGATTAGATGGAAGCGTTCCTACTCTCTAATGGGAGCCGCAAGGCATTTATTTATCTGAGACAGAGGCCCTGCTGTGGCGTACAAGAGTTTGCGTACGATCTCCAGGATACCTAAGAGTTACAGAGGAATCGGAAGAGGAAAGAGAATTACAGCCTGCTATGTGTTGACATCTGATTTTGGCACAATGCAAAATGCAATAGAGATGGCCTCAAGTGATAAGGTATTTTACATGAGAAACTTCACATTGCCGAGGGAGACAACTTTGATGATTGGGCCATAATCATTCGGCATCTTATCAAAGACCAAAACTACACTGGGATTGTCATGTTTAGGTGTCCTGAGTGCTTTTTGGTCAATTATGCTTTCAAGACAATCTCAGATGAAAACTATCCAACAAGACAATCTGCAGAGACGCTACAAGAGTCGGACGGTCCAGTCAGCTATATGACCGAGTCCGACTCGAAATTAAAGATGACCCCGTGGAGTATTCAAGATGGCCTTATTTGGAAAAGTGATCAACATACGGATTGTTGGCCTCATTGAAGCATACAAAATTGATATTTGAACCGTCTCCATCGGAAGTCATATGCAGATTCCACGGCCCGCGCAAGGAGCAAGACAGAAGATTGGATCAGATTCGGGCTGAATCTAAGTGGGACCAGAACTAGGACTCTAGGTCGTGAATTGATATAATTTTCTTGTAAGGAAAGCCTAGATGAATCCTTTGCTTGTACGGGAAGTCCAGCCGCCTCTTATATATGTTGGGGGTGACGGCCGATTGAACAACACACAATCGAACAAATCAATATACTACTTTTTCATCTACGTTTTATCTCTCCCCCGTTTTTCTCTCTCGTTCTTCGTTGTTCTTCGTGTTTGAGAGTTGCAAATCCCGAGGCTCTAGGGGCGAGCGAATCGACCTAGGGCAGCCCATAGCCGCTGCAATCCCTGACGGGGTCCCTCCCAGGTGCGCAGGGTTTCGGGTCTGCAAAAGCGCCCGCCGACTGTCTTGCGTATCGCGCTGTCGGTCGGGTCTCCTTCGACGTGAGCTGCGGTGCATCACCCCCGGCGTCGAGGGTACACGTGACGTGTTCGTGTGTCAACACACTTTTTGGCGACTCCGCTGGGGACCGAAGATCAATCGTCATCATCCACCATGTCTGATATTCCCAAGCCATCTGAGGTAGACGTCGATAACATCATTAAGCCCAGTCTTGATGAGATATCGGCCGATCATCGCCAAGTTTATGAGGAGTACAAGAAGGCGCGCGAGGAGAAGGACTTGCAGAAGTTCCTTGCAAAGTTCAAGAAGGATCGCCAAGGCAACATCACTCCGATTGAAGAAATCAAGTTCGCTCCTCTTCAAGCCGAGCAGGTTAAACCCTCTGTAAGTACTGCCTTTTCTCCTGAGCAGTGGGCTGAGATTGAAAATCGTATTGCTGATGGTAACAATCTAGTCTACCAAACTTTCATAGAAAATATTAATGCTCAGAAGAATACATCTCAATCGTCTAGTGGTAATGATGGTGTAGCTGCTAGTGTGCAAAACACTAATCTGGCTTTACCTATTGCATCGGCGCCTCCCGTGCCGATGGCTTATTATCCTACCCAAACAAATCAGATTGTGACTTCACCCATCAACCCTATTATGAGCATGCCAGGTTCGGTGGCAACGCTGAACCAAACCCTACCTACAGCTACAACCACTCGACCACTACCAAATTATGGGTCGACATACATGCCACAATTCCTACCTGCAGCTAGTAACCCTACTCCTCTTATGCCACTGCCACAAGCTTCATCGTCCACTATGGATGATGGTCTAGCTAATCTTAGAGAAGAGATGGCTAAGATGCTTCGAGAGAATTTTGGAGTTGAGTTACCTCGGAATCGGATTTACCAAAAGCCGTACCCCGAGTACTTTGATGCCATCTAGTGCCCTCCAGGATATAAAATTCCAGATTTTGTTAAGTTTAATGGAGAAGGCACAAAAACCACATGGGAGCATGTTAGTCAATATTTAGCACAATTAGGTGAGGCAGGCTCATTGAATGAATTGAAAGTGCGTTTATTTCCTTTATCATTAACTGGTACCGCATTTTCATGGTTTTCTTCTTTACCACATGGTTCCATTCGGGTTTGGTCGCAGCTAGAGCAGAAGTTTCATGATCACTTTTATAGCGGCGACAATGAACTCAAGTTGTCACATCTAACATCGGTTAAACAGAAGCATGATGAATCGGTCTCCGATTACGTCAAGAGATTCAGAGAAACAAAAAACCGGTGTTTTAGTTTGGTGATAATCGAGAGGGACTTGGCGGACCTAGTGCTGAGTGGTTTGAGAACTCCCATTAGAGAAAAGCTAGAAGGCTATGAGTTCTTAAATATCAACCAAGTCTTACAAAGGGCTTTGGCTCAGGAAAGCCGAAGCAAAGACCTCAAAGAAGTGCATAGATACAAAGCCGATCGTCCAAAGATGAATATGGTGGAATATGATAGTGATCACTCGGACGATGAGGGTGATGTTTTTTCTACTGAATTTGTTTGGCCATCTAAGGCCAAACCCTTTACTTGCAATGATCTGAAACCGATTCATAAGAATCGTGATGAAGAGATGAAGTTTACTTTTAACATTGCTAAGTGTGATAGAATATTTGATGCTTTGCTGCAGGCTAAGATTATTAGAATATCTCATATATTACCGCCGTTTGAAGAGCTGAAACGGCGCGCTTATTGCAAGTATCATAATTCTTTTTCTCATGCTACTAATGATTGCAATGTTTTTCGACGACAGATACAATCGGCCATTAATGACGGATGATTGAACTTTTCTGAGATGCAAGTTGATAAACAACCTTTTCCAATGAATACCATGGATTTGGAGGGGAAGAAGCTACTCCTTCGGCCGGAGGTAGCCGAATCTACTAATAAAACTAATGTAATTATTGGTGAGCCCAGGAAAGACAAGGAGGACAACAAGGTCTTGGGGAGACATGTTGTGCTTGATAAGCAGCCTGATGGCAAGGAAGTGATCAAAGTCACCATCAAGAATCCTACACTCGGAGGGCAACCGCAAGTGCAAGAAAATACTCGAGTTAAATTTGTCAAACCCAAGAGTCCAGAAGTTGGCAAGTGGAAGAGGAATGAGGCAAAAGTGCAGCGCAAGAAAATCAAGCCAACTTTTTATATGTTGTTGTCCAAGTATGCCAATCATGCGGCCGGTTCTAGCTCTAACCGGTCATCAAATAGAAAGCGCTCAAGGTCACCTCCTCGGGAAGAATTTCAGCATCATGCAAGGCCATATGGGTCGTGGGCGCCAGGAACATGGATGCCGCCACCCCCCTATGTGCCATACTACGTGGGGACTTCAATGGAGGATGGAGGCAGCCCCCAATGGCCCCTTATGCTTTTCATCTGGGTTGGGCAGAACCAAGGAGGCCCGTTTGTGAGAGACTTTCTTATCCCACATGAGGCCGTTTGAACAATGGTGTCAATCGGCCAGTGCAAGATAATCAAAAAAGGGTCGGCAAGCAAGAATGGCGTGTTAAATCGCCAAGTGCTGCAATGGTCGAGTCAAGCAAAGGCAAGGAAAAAACCGATACCGACTCACTCATCTTGGGCTCCGAAACACTCGCCATACAACAGCCGATTATGCATAACGATCCGACTAAGCCGATACTTGCTATCGCGCCAAAGTACTCGGCTAATGACCTTGAAGGAAACACCAGCCAAGTAAAGATGAGAGATCCTAAATACACTCAGCCAAAGTGGTGTCCTCCAGGGCTGACGAAAACACAAAAGAGGAAACTACAGAGGTTAAGGAGTCAAGAGATGACAAAACAAGAAGCCGAGAAGCAAAGGGATAAGTTGTTCGATGATACTCAGCCCATGGTGCCTACAAAACAAGTGTGGAGGCCTAAACAAATACAAGATGCAGTCGCTTCTACACCTATCACAGCAGCACCTGCGCCACCAAAGGAGGACGATGCGACAGCTATTACATCGTCTGCGACACTTCTTACTTCTCCTTCACTTGGACAAATTTCAGAATCGGTGGATGCACTTGAAGAAGAGGATGATATGTTGGACTATGAGTCTACGCCGGTTCATGAAGGTATGGATATCAATATGGTGTATTACTTACCTGCTGAGTTTCGAGCTGTAGATGAGGAAGGGGAGGTGGCTCAGCTGGATTTTGGCCCTAAAAATGCAATATTCGAGAAGCCAAAAGACCCAGTAACGCATCTGAAACCGTTGTATCTCAGAGGTCATATCAATGGATCACCGCTCACTCGGATGCTTGTTGATGGTGGTGCTGTGGTGAATCTTATGCCGTATTCGGTCTTCAAAAAATTGGGGCTGCATGATGAAGAGTTGATAAAGACCAACATGGTGCTCAATGGATTTGAAGGCAAAGAGAAAACTGAAGCCAAAGGTGTGATGTATGTGGAGCTCACGGTGGGAAGTAAAACTTTGGCTACCGCATTCTTTGTCGCTGAGGTGCAAGGTAACTACAATGTCATACTAGGTCGTGATTGGGTTCATGCAAACCAGTGCGTACCGTCCACTATGCACCATTTTTTGATCCAGTGGGTTGATGATGAAGTGGAAGTCATTCATGCGGATAACTCGGCATGTGTTGCTTTGGCCGAGGCATCAGTGGATTGGCAACACCCAAATGCTACTTGCTTGACGGGACGTGACTTGTCAGAGTTTGATTTTCTCAGCGCAACCAAGAATGGTTTCGTGCCCGTCTCTTTAAAGCCGACTGAATGCAATCGGCTCCAAGGTATGATATGCTTAAATGGATCCTAACTCAGAGTGGTTACAAAAGCGACTTGTAGAATATCGGTCCAATGAGAACGATATGTATGGGTCCATAGAAGAGTTAGATGATATGGATAAATTAGGACAAGGTTTTACATCGGCCGATCCATTAGAAGAGATAGATATAGGAGATGGTTCAACTCCTAGGCCGACATTTGTAAATGCAAATTTAAGAGCCGGTCATAAAGCTAAGTTGATCGAGCTATTGAAAGAATATGTTTGTTGCTTTGCATGGGAATATCATGAGATGCCAGGTTTAAGCCGAGAGCTAGTGGAGCATCAGTTACCTATAAAGGCTGGTTTTAGACCATATAAACAATTGGCCGGAAAGTTTAATCCAAAAACATATGACCGGATCAAGGAAGAGATCGGTTGTTTGCTTAAAGCTAATTTTATTAGACCTTGCAGGTATGCCGAGTGGATTTCTAACATTGTCCCAGTGGAGAAGAAAGGATCCGGCAAGTTGAGCGTATGCATTGACTTCAGAGATTTGAATAGGGCTACACCCAAAGATGAGTATCCCATGCCAATAGCCGATATGCTTATTAATGATGCTTCTGGACATAAAGTTATTAGCTTTCTTGATGGTAATGCCGGGTATAATCAAATTTTTATGGCCGAACAGGACATGTCCAAAACAGCTTTCCGATGCCCTGGTTTCCTTGGTTTATTCGAATGGACAGTGATGACATTCGGATTAAAAAATGCTGGCGCCACATATCAAAGGGCTATGAATTTGATTTTTCATGATTTACTCGGTGTCATACTTGAAGTTTATATTGATGATATTGTTGTCAAATCGGATGTTTTTGAATCCCACTTGGCCGATTTGCGTTTAGCTTTTGAAAGAATGAAAAAGTATGGACTGAAGATGAATCCTTTGAAGTGTGCATTCGGTGTGTCGGCTGGTAAGTTTTTGGGTTTCATTATCCATGAAGATGGCATAGAGATTGATCCCAAAAAGATAGAGGCCATACAGAAAGTGGAAGCTCCAAGATGCAAGAGAGATATGCAAAAGTTCCTTGGCAAGGTCAATTACTTGAGGAGGTTCATAGCTAATTTGTCAGGGAAGGTTGATGCGTTTACTCCTATCCTTCGGTTAAAGAATGATGCTGATTTCACTTGGGGGGCAAAACAGCAAGAAGCATTTGATATGATCAAGAATTATTTGTGCACTCCTCCGGTGATGAAAGCACCCAAGCATAGGGAACCCTTCAGGCTTTACATTGCAGCAGAAGAAGGAGTTATTGGTGCTGTTTTGACTCAAGAAACCGAGGGAAAAGAGCATGCTATTACATATTTGAGCAGGCGCTTGTTGGACGCCGAGACAAGGTATACATTTATTGAGAAACTATGTCTATGCTTATATTATGCTTGCACAAAATTGAGATATTATTTAGTGCCGAGTGCTTGTATAGTAGCTTATCAAACCGATGTCATTAAATACATGTTGCATAGGCCAATTCTTAGTGGTAGAATTGGCAAGTGGGCTTATGCTTTGATTGAATATGATTTGGCTTATGAATCTCTAAAATCCATGAAAGGCCATATCGTTGCTAAATTTATTGTTGAACATCGGATTGATGACAAGTATGACATTGATATAAACCTTGTCTCATTAGTACAGTGGAGATTATATTTTAATGGTTCAGTTTGTAGCAATGGCCAAGGTGTTGGTATTGTTTACATATCTCCTCATGGTGCTATTTTTGAAGCCTCATGCCGCTTAGAATATCTTTGCACAAATAATCAAGCCGAATATGAAGCATTATTATTCGGTTTAGAGATGTTGCTTGCTATAGGTGTTACACATATTGAGGCTTATGATGATTCGTTACTAGTGGTGCAGCAAATATCCAAAGTCTTTCGGTGTTTGGATGAATCACTTAATGTTTATCTTAATAAATGTCTAGATATAATTTCTACTTTGGATTGTTTTAGCATTGCTCATATATCTAGACATGACAATTGGAAAGCAGATGAGTTGGCACAACAGGCATCCGGCTACCATGTTGATCATGGCGTGTTTCATATTTCTGAAAAGCCGATGTCTAGTCTTGCCGACGTAGGGGAGGCTGAACCGGAGCCCACCGTTTCTGCCACTAATGAAATATTCAATGCAGGAGAAAGTCAAGACTGGAGGAAACCCATTGTTGATTATTTGTGTGATCCTAGTAGAAGGGTGGACAGGGCTGTTCGGTGGATGGCTTTCAAGTATACAATGAGAGATGATGATCTCTATTGCCGAACGGTTGATGATGTTCTTCTAAAGTGCTTGGACGAGGACCAAGCGAGAGTTGCTATGGAGGAGGTCCATGAAGGTATTTGTGGCACTCATCAATCGGCTCCCAAGATGAAATGGTTGCTACGACGTGCTGGATTTTATTGGCCGACTATGATTAATGATTGCTTCAGATATTACAAAGGGTATGAAGCTTGTCAAAAATTTGGTGATATTCAGTTGGCTTCTGCTGCTATGTTACATCCCATTATCAAGCCGTGGCCTTTCAGAGGATGGGGTTTAGACTTTATTGGACAAATTCATCCTTCTTCCTCAAAGGGGCATCGGTTCGTATTGGTGGCAACCGATTATTTCACTAAATGGTCTGAAGCAGTACCTCTCAAGAACATGACACATACGGAGGTGATTAAATTCATAACCGAGCACATTATTCATAGATTCGGCATTCCTCAAACATTGACTACAGATCAAGGCTCCTCTTTCATGTCACACCAAGTTAGAGAATTTGCCGAATCTTATAACATAAAATTGCTCAATTCCTCTCCATATTATGCCCAAGCCAATGGACAAGCTGAGTCTAGCAATAAAATTTTAATCAAGCTTATCAAGAAGAAGATTGAGGATAATCTAAGGAGATGGCATGAGTTGTTGTCTGAAGCTTTGTGGGCACATAGGATCTCAAGACATGGTGCTACGAAGGTGACTCCATATGAGCTAGTATACGGTCAAGAGGCTGTTTTACTGATGGAAGTGAATTTGAATGCTTGAGAATAGCCAAACAAAATGATTTATCGGCAGTAGACTTTTATAACTTGATGATGAACAATATTGATGAGGTTGCCGATAAACGTTTGGCTGTGTTGAAGGCCATAGAGAGGGACAAGTTGAGGGTAGCAAGGGCTTACAATAAGAAGGTTAAGTTGAAAAATATTCAAGT
This sequence comes from Triticum aestivum, assembly GCF_018294505.1. Taxonomy (NCBI): domain Eukaryota; kingdom Viridiplantae; phylum Streptophyta; class Magnoliopsida; order Poales; family Poaceae; genus Triticum; species Triticum aestivum. The sequence continues at coordinate 5,979,989 of NC_057797.1, forward strand.
TGGCGATCTCGTCTGGAAAGTAATTCTCCCGATTGGTTCAAGAGACAGAAAATTCGGGAAGTGGTCTCCAAGTTGGGAAGGTCCTTTTAGAATTACAAGAATAGTTCCCGGAAACTCTTATTTGGTGGAATCCATACAAGGGGCATTGTTACCTCGAGCTCTCAATGGCAAATATTTGAAGAAGTACCACTCGAGTGTGTGGCAAGAAGCCTAAGTAGGCAATGGCCGATATACGATTATCGCCCTTAGCACACACATGGCCGATACATAATTATCGCCCTGGGAAAAATACACAGCCGATGGAGTGTTGACATCGTGCTTCAACATTACACTAGGCAAAGTATTTTCTGGCACGCAAGCTCTGCCAGAAAACAGGGGGGCATGTGTTGACACCTGATTTTGGCACAATGCAAAATGCAATAGAGATGGCCTCAAGTGCTAAGGTATTTTACATGAGAAACTTCACATTGCCGAGGGGGACAACTTTGATGATTGGGCCATAATCATTCGGCATCTTATCAAAGACCAAAACTACACTGGGATTGTCATGTTTAGGTGTCCTGAGTGCTTTTTGGTCGATTATGCTTCCAAGACAATCTCAGATGGAAAACTATCCAACACGAATCGTCTTCGTCTCATCGAATCGATCGATTTTCATATAGAAATTATCTCAATCCGAGTTCATATGCAAAAATTAGAGCTATCTGAGTGCAGCCCTGTCAAGAGACAAAATATGACGCGCCCCATCAAACACATGTCTGATGGGTGTCTGATGCAATGTGTGAATGATTGGCTCTTCAAGATCGCCTCAAATCGAAAAACGTTCAACATGAAAGTTGTTCGTCTCGTCGAAACAAGTAAAAGTGCTTTGGGGCGCATTTTCATCCGAGGTCATTTACTACCACACAAAAAACCCACAAGATGCAGCCAGTTTTAACCGTTTTGGAAAGATTGCCGGGCAAAAAGCTTGCCGGGCAAAGACCTTGCCGGGGAGGAAAGCTTGCCGGGGGGGAAAGCTTGCCGGGCGAAGACCTTGCCGGGGCTGAAAAGCTTGCCAGGAAAAAGCTTGCTGGGGTGAAAACTGTCAAGGCCAATCCGACAAAAAGCTGAAGATGGGCTCAAATGATTATCTAGATGGACTCAGATGAAGAAGTGTTCAACATGAGAGTTATTCGTAACATCGAAACAGTCAACTTTTCTTTTGGAGTCATCATCATCCGACGTAGCATACGACCTGCAGAGACGCTACAAGAGTCGGACGGTCCAGTCAGCTATATGACCGAGTCCGACTCGAAATTAAAGATGACCCCGTGGAGTATTCAAGATGGCTTTATTTGGAAAAGTGATCAACATACAGATTGTTGGCCTCATCGAAGCATACAAAATTGATATTTGAACCGTCTCCATCGGAAGTCATATGCAGATTCCACGGCCCGCGCAAGGAGCAAGACAGAAGATTGGATCAGATTCGGGCTGAATCTAAGTGGGACCAGAACTAGGACTCTAGGTCGTGAATTGATGTAATTTTCTTGTAAGGAAAGCCTAGATGAATCCTTTGCTTGTATGGGAATCCAGCCGCCTCTTATATATGTTGGGGGTGACGGCCGGTTGAACAACACACAATCGAACAAATCAATATACTACGTTTCATCTACGTTTTATCTCTCCACCGTTTTTCTCTCTCGTTCTTCGATGTTCTTCGTGTTTGAGAGCTTCGAATCCCGAGGCTCTAGGGGCGAGCGAATTGACCTAGGGCAGCCCATAGCCGCCGCAATCCCTGACGGGGTCCCTCCCGGGTGCGCGGGGTTTCGGGTCTGCAAAAGCGCCCGCCGACTGTCTTGTGTATCGCGCTGTCGGTCGGGTCTCCTTCGACGTGAGCTACGGTGCATCACCTCCGGCATCGAGGGTACACGTGACGTGTTCGTGTGTCAACACTATGATTACATAGAGATTGCATAGGAAACGCTACAGCTGTTGTATCGCTAACAGGATTGTCTCTTTCGCTGCTCTGTAGGCACTAGAATACTACTTGCCAGTTCTTCTAGGATTGGTGACAAGGTGGGTAATTTCTGGAATTTGATTTTCTGTTAGTGTTTTGGTTTTGTTGGTTGGCAATTCTGTTTATTATTTCGTTTCATGAATGTTGTAAAATGTGCATGTGTGAGTTGAGGCTCAGCGTATAGTTAGTTTGGACTAAGCAAGAGGATGAGGTATGTTGCTTGCCCAAGTTAAGTGACATGCGCTAGCTTTTCTGTTATACAATTACATGTTAGTGCTTAGCTAAACTGCATGAAATACCCATAGTCCATGGATGGTACAAGGTGATGTCAGTGCTGCATTTGATGGCCATGGTTTGCTTGGTGCTACGTGTGGACTTTGAAGGTGAGAGTGAAACCATAACTGAACTGGATCTCAAGACAATGTCCATCAAGTTTAGTCATTTGTGTATTGGAAAATGCTCATTGTCTGGTGCTCTTGTATACATATTTCCAGGCAAGCCGCTAAGCCCAAGTCTCCGATCAGGATTGCCATCGTCCATCAGTCCTAAGTATTTGAATTCTTCTGTATCCCTGATCTTGATTTCTTCTCCGACTCCTGTCCCCATGGTGGGAGATTCTAATTTTTTGGACTATATATTCAGGGAATTCAGCTAGAAGATTGAGGCAGTGGCGGCGGGTTTTGTGTCGGCGGGCTGCAGGGAACTGCTGGACACGCGTCATCACTTGCCGAGTCACACTCAGTGACCGATGGTGGTGGATCAGAGTTGTAATTCAAGAGGGATGGTGTGGTTGTGGTTATCGGGCGATTGGGCGAAAGTGGAGCAACAGAGGAGACTGGCCAAGGACATGGCCGCGGATAACACATCTTGCTCGATTTCCCCAATGACCCAAGGTTGGTTGCATCCTGCATGACCTCATATTGTTCATGAGAGTTTTGTGATGGTTTTTAGAGAAGTTTTGTGATCTGAACTCATGAGACATTTGATGTGATACTATGTAGCTGTAAACGCAATCTGAAATGTAGAGCAAACAGAGTGAACAAGCCAAGAATGTGCAGGTCAGTGTCATACTTCTCTTTTTGTAATTCTATCATACTATATAGTTAGTACAAGATCATCAAATATTCAGGATATGTTTTGGAAATATAATTTTGCAAAATTAAATGTGCAACATGTTCAAAGGAGAGGATACAAAGGTTTGCTGATAACAACTTTAGTCGGCCGAGTCTCGCTCAGTTGAGCATGGAGTAGGAAGGTGTCAAGTGAATCCAAGAAGTACCGTGATGTCAGTATGGCGGCAGAGGCGGCTTCGAGTCTGCGTCGTTCACTGTGATGACCGCCCGGGTGGCCGTGTAGCCGTGTCAGATGGAGTCTCAGGGGAAGAACCAAGAGGAGGTGGCCGCAGGTATGATAAGAATGAGCTTTCCAGAATTTTGGAGAGGCTCTCATCGCACTGTAAAACTTTTATTTGTAAATGTTGCATGCTACTACCTCCTAATTAATATGGCATTGAAATTAAGTAGATGCAGCTCTTCATAGATATTGTAACATGTTTTTGTTTGCAGGTTAAGTATTTGATGTAATGAGAGCAATGCAATATTCTGAAGGGTCACACATATAAAGGAAACTGATATATGACTATCTGTCAAGCTGGAAACTGCAATTTGTGTTCTGAGCTACGAGCTGCAAATAAATTGCTTTTCTCTTTCCTTCAAGTTGTCGTCTTATCTCAGGATTGGCATCACCGATAACGCGGAGGGGTTTTTCCATTCAAGCAAATAATAAATTCCAAATTCGTTCCGTTCAAGCAAATAATAAATTCCAAATTCGTTACCCGTTTCTATAAGTATTGTACTATTTTGCTAGAATGTTGTTCACCATTTATATTAATTGACATTGTTACCCACTTCATCTAATTGAAGCTCTTTGTGTGAATCATTTAGTTCATCACCAGTTAGGTTTTTTAAATTTCAGGTATCCCACCCTATTATCTATTTTCCAAATCAACTAACCCTTGTGTTTTTAGAATATAGACATTCGGAGAAGGCAGACATAGCATGTCATTTTTTGATCTAATGTTTTGTTCAAATACATTGATGTCATCTTTCATTTCTTTTATGTAGACCTTTTCTTATATTTATGCACTTGTTAAAAAGGCGAACATAACTTGTGAATCATCTGCTAATTTTCTTACAAAGATTAATCTCATGATAGACAGTGAAGTTATATACTTGTCATATACCGCAATCATAGCACCTCTTAGATCATCTGTACGTTTATTATTGGGTTACTCCTTTTTTGCGGTTCATTTTGCAATAGATGTGGAATCTGAATTACTAATACGTATATAGTACTTACAAATTTATTCTGTAGATGCTTGAATAGGCATGACCTTCGTTAATGAAAGAATTTCTTCCTAAATTGATATGCAATGTACAATCAGTTGATGAACTGAAAATTTGGTGTAGCATGTACATTGATCCCCTTAGCACATATATTCTTTAGTTGGAATAAGGCTAGCTACCAAACTAAAGCAAGTGATGGAAAATCTCTGTGTATCTATAATCTCACATTTGAGTTTTGAGCACCGTTCTCACGTTCTTTACTTGATTAAAAAATCATTCTTCAACTTTGTTCTCTCATGATAACATGTTAAGTTGTAAGGCTATTTTAATAATGTTGCCCCAAAATGCAATTGGCTTGCACGTTCATTCCAGGAGTTCAATCTTTCACCCCATTTTCTTCAAATGTTGATTTTCCTTGTATGAAATATATGTAAGATAAATGATATGCATTGTGCAAGGAGAGTAGCGGCATGTGACTTTTTTTTCCGTAGCAACGCACGGACATGTTTCCTAGTTAGAAGAAGTCGGGCTTCATGGGCTGCCAGAAAGCATGACCCACGTGTACAACATGCGCCACGTCAGCATAGCACGCCGACCAGGAGCCACTGCACCGTCTGCCCACTCGTCACAACCAGAAACTAGCCTGCGAAGTGGAGTCCAACTCACTCACCACATCGGCATCGTCGCCTCCGCCACCTTCTCCCTCCCTCCCCCAAGAACCACCCGGCGACCGGCGATCACCTGCCATGGGGCGTCACCGTTTCAGGAGGCGCCCTCCGACCCCCTCCTCCTCCTCCTCCTCCTCTTCCTCCTCGTCGGAGCTCGACGACATGCTGCCGGTGGGCGCGGAGGTGGAGGTGCGCAACGAGGACCCGGGCTTCGCCGGCTCCTTCTACGAGGCCACCGTCGCGGCCCACCTCCCCTCCTCCCCCTCCTCCTCCGACCGCGGCGGCAACAAATGCTACACGGTGGTCTACTCCACGCTGGAGAGCGACGACGGCGAGCCCCTCCAGGAGGCCGCGGCGGCCGCCTCCGTGCGCCCCCGCCCCCCACGCGCCGCGCCGAGGCGGTTCGCGGTGCACGACATGGTGGAGGCGCTGCACAGCGAGGGGTGGTGGGCCGGCGTCGTCTCCGCCGTCGCCCCGGCGCCTGCGGTGGCCGGAGGGGATCTGCGGCGCCGGCCGAGGCGGGTGTACCAGGTCGCGTTCCCCACGTCGCGGGAGACGATCGAGTTCCAGGAGGCGGACCTCCGGCCGCACCGCGAGTTCGTCGCCGGCCGCTGGGTCCCAGCTGCCAAGGCGGTGAGTTCGTCGGCTCCTTTTCGTCTTATTAATTAACCTTCATCCAGATGATTTGTTTAATTATGGACTATGGATGGATGAAATCGCCAAGGCCCATTGCAACTTCGTTGTTACGCCCCGCCTTGCGCGCCACCTGCTCGGCATAATGCCTTACTCTAATGGGCACCTACCTCCTCCGCATTGAGCTCGTCTCCGTGCGCAGCCTGCTTGATGGAATGCCGAATGCGGCGAATCTTGAGCTGCCATCAAGGAGGTGTCGTGTGGACTTATCCATCTGGTGTTTTATCATTTCAATTCAAGTACTTGTTGGAGTTATTGATTAATGCCAATATTGTGTTCATAATTTGGGCTCAGCTATCTACCTAGTTTGTTCCACCGGCCATTTGTCGGTCAAGCAATAACAAATACCGAAATGGACACTGCTCTCATATGTTTCTTGAAAACCATCTCAAATGTATCCGCTCGCAGCCTGCTCGGTGGAATGGCCAGGAGGAGGAACATTGCCGAGAGACCGGCTTATGGCTAAATTCATTAATTTTGCTTTAGTATTTTGTAGGTTCTTGAGTGTACCGTCCCCAGATTAGATATATTGTTTTTCTTCTCCTTTGTGGGTAGCACAAATTGATTGTTGCATGTAGCATTTTCTTCATTAACTTTAAAACATGAATTTCCGTTTTTGTAATAAATATCTAAACTTTCTTGGATGAATTATAGCTAAATTTCCATGTTAACTGAATTTAAGCAAGGATTATACGTGCCCAAGAGCTGATTTTATTTAGGAAATCTGTTAAAAAAGGCACTGTTCTTTTCTGATAGTGATAAAGAAGTACTCCCTCTGTAAAGAAATATAAGAGCATTTAGATCACTAAAATAGTGATCTAAATGCTCTTATATTTGTTTACGGAGGGAGTAACAGTTTACTTACTCCTGTTGTGGCCAGGACAATGCATCTCCTTCTTTCAGCGAGGGAGACCAAGTTGAAGTGAGTCAGTCTGGAACGAACTTTGGCGAATCCTGGAATCCAGCTAGTGTTCTTAAAGTGATTGGTGCTACAAATTTCTTAGTAAAGTACATGCACAATGGGAAAGACGGGAAATCAGCTACCGAGATTCTGGATTCTCAGTATATCCGGCCAGCACGGTCCATCACCCGTATTGACTCAAAGTACAGATTTTCTCCTTCTTCTCATGTTGAGGTCCTTCATGAAGATAGCTGGTGGCCTGGTGTTATTCTGAAGGTCTTAGGTACTGGAATCGACAAGAAGTATGTAGTAATGTTGGACTGTCACAAGACAGATCTTGATGAGATCGATATGGATGCGCTGAGGGTTGAAATTACGCAGCTCAGGCCACTGTGTGACTGGGACGGTGAAAAATGGGTACCCTGCTTGAAGAAGGTACATCTGTATTTTCTGTGTTTTGTCTTCTGTCATTCTTTTCCTTGATGGAGCATAGAATGCCATTTAGTGCGGTCGTTTCATGTATTACATAGTGTATTGAGGTGTATTTGATCAAGGAGCATTCGTAGTTTTAGTACTTCAGATTTTGATGAAAATTATCAACATTACCATGCTTTGCCTGCTCTTATCACTATACTGTTTGCACCATGTTACTCATTTGTCTCACCTTGATTGGGCACGGGTTAACGACACTTTCCATCTGTTTGTTCTTTGATCTTTGGCCCGGTTAACCGATAGACATGATCCCGTCATGATAGCCATATGTATCTGCATGTTTGTTCATACCAGAAGCTGCTGCAAATGAATTCAGAATATGCAAAATGATGTTATTCAGCATTACCTCAAAACATGTCTTGAATACCCTTTCCATTTCAGGAATCTGCAAAAAGGCCAATTTCCGCTGCCTTGGATAATGACTCGGATAAAATCAGTGACGAACCTGGTTCTCATGTGGACAAAAAGAAGTTGAAGAATGCGGATGTGATACCAGAACAAATTTCTCCCCTTTTGTCTGTTGGTAAAGAAAACATTGAAATTACTCGTAAGCAAGGAAATGCAGTATTGGCACCAAGGTCTGAGTTGTCACCTCCTTCACTGCCACCAATGTCATCATTTGGCCGTCTGAGTTCTTCATCTTCACCTGCTACAAGTTGTCATCTTGCACAATCATCTTCTCACATTCAGGCTTCGTTGTTTGGAGCGTTTGGACAATCAAGGCCTATTCCACAGGGCCTGCCATTAGGAACGCGGTCGCTTATTAGCTCATTTTTTACTGGTATTGAAGGGTCAAAAAGAGTATTAAGCGATCCGGATAAGCAGTCCACTGCTGGAACTGGGACTGAACCGTTCAGACAAATGGAGGGATGTGTTTCTTTACAAACAGCAGTGCCTGTAGGGGAGAAGCCTGAAACTGTGAGTTGTTGCTTTTATCGCATCCCCTTAGCTATTTAAACTATAGTTGTAAGATCATTAAAAAAATCATTTGCTCTTACTTTCTTTACATTTGTAAATACTAAATGCAGCCAATGGAAAGGATAGATGCTAAAGCCATTGAAGAAGGCAGCAATGTTGTCTCTGTCTCTGAAGACCGTAAGTTTTTGAGTTCTATTGTACAGTCATCCACGTGTACTGATTACAGAAAAGTCAGTAACACTTTTGCTGTGTTACTAGCACAGTTGTATCATGATACCTTCCATTTACAGGTTCACAATCACACCAAGGTAATGCAACACATGATTCTTGCTGTCCTTTGTCTGCGGAATATGTGGCTGTGCATGAGAGTATCATGCGCACAAGTGGCCAGCTTTCAGAATCCTCGGCAATCCAGCATCTTCCAATTGTGAAGACCTCCCCATTGTGGGCACAGCTTGAGGCACTGGAGATATTCAGGACAACGCCACAGCGGCCAAATCTCCATCAGTTTCAGCAGCACGTTCCAGAGCTCCATGAAGGACTGGCACTAGGTCTGATGATCTCTTTTGCTGATCTGGCAGAAAGCATAAACAGGCTAGGTGTTCAGGACGACAATGAGCTCCTCGAGCGGAAGATGGAGTGCCTGGCTTATCTCGAGGCAAGTGGTTTCGATGTCGGGGACCTGAGATCGCGCGTGGAAGCTTTAATTCGCATGAAAAAGCTGGAGGAGGAGATTGCTCGCGAAGAAGCCGACGACCGAGAACTGGGCACGCAACTTCGCGCCCTGGCTATGGCTGTCCATCACCTTGAACTGCATGCCTATCTTGTGCGCAATGTGATAAGGTCTACCGTCGCACGGAGGATGAACAATGCCATGGAGATCTCGAGGCTCAAGGCAGAAGCGAACAATCTATCCACCGCAATGCCACGGTGAGTTTGGTGGGTGGGAGCACGTCATCATTAGGCTTGTGAATAAGTGGTTAGTAGTTACCAATAGTGAGTGGTGGAGAACGCCCTTCTAGGTGCGGTGTAGATAGTATTTTGTGTTGTGGAGTTGGCCGTGGTACTGGTGAGTCTTTTGTGTGTGTTGAGAGATCATATTGCCGTGGCGTGGTGACTTTGGTTGGAGAATGTCAGCACACATGTGAATAGGTAGTTGCTAATGGTGAGTTGCGGGGAACACCCAGCTAGATCGATGTCGTGTAGATAGTTCATAGCGCGGCTATCCTGGAGTTGGCCGCACCACTGGTGGGTCTTTTGTGGATGGGCAGTGTATGTTGCTACCCTGGTATGCTGTTACTTTTGGGCTCTTAGCTAAGTGATAAATGCCAGCAAGATAATAGTTCCTTTCAAATCATGCCTTAACTAGCTAGGAATTGTAAAAAAATATTAAGTGGCAATTCTGGGAGAAGCTGGGGAGGGGGTCAATTCTGGGAGAATTGCCCAAAAGAACTGGCCCTTATTGGCCGGGGTGGCCATGATGTAGCCGAATCTTGCGGCCGTATAGGGGCAGTCGATGTAGCAGCGGTCGGAGCAAGTAGGATCCTTGCATGCCATGTCGCAGTCCACGGCGCAATGGGAGGAGAATGCATAGACCGTCTTGTTGCCGGGGCAGCCGCCATGCTTGTCGACGGATCCGTTCAGGGCGTCCTGCCCCCCAGACGTGGGCTGGGTGTTTGATTCACGCTTCTTTTGGCCGACCGTGGCGAGCTCGGCAAACAAGCGCTCGATGAAGGCCACGCTGTTGGCCTCGGTGGCGCACGCCGCGTCCTTCTTCTCGTCTTTGCCGCAGAGCTTGGAGTACTCGCTGAGGCAAGCGGCCTTGGCCTCCCCCCTGGCCACCGGCACCACCACGAGGGCGACGACGAGCAGCTGCCCGGCAACGCTGGCCTCACGCTTGGCGGCCATCTTCTTGTCGATTTCTCTTTGTGAGTTGTGACAGACGACGAATGCTGGTGTTGATCGAGATATATGCCAGCGTTGCATTATGTTTATATTTAGGCCAAGCCGATGGCCAATGGTCGGGTGATATGATTGTGAGGCCATGATCCATTAGACTCCATATATGCCAAATTTGTTGCATGCATTTCTATAAGACCGGCCAAAACGACAACGCACACACGACGATATAATTTTAGTACTAATACATACATACTAGTAAATTGCACATGATTTGCACGCCGCCTATCATTACATATAGAGACATATGCCTAAATAGATAAAAGCCCGCATGTAGCTGCGGGAATTTTTGAAGGATTTAAAACATACTCCCTCCGTTCCTAAATATAAGTCTTTGTAAAAATTCCGCTATAAACCACATACGGATGTAGATAGATGCATTTTAGAGTGTAAATTCATTCATTTTGCTTCGTATGTGATCCATAGTGAAATCTCTACAAAGACTTATGTTTGAGATACTTTGTGCTTCCTGTGAATTTTAATAACATATCCGGTTCATTTTAAAAATGAGCCACATATTTTCTTAGATAACACATAATTAGTTCTCGCTCCATAAATGTAAGATGTTCTAAGTTTTTTTTCTGATTATGTATATGGACGCATTTTAGTGTGTTTATTATTCATTCGTTGCAGTCCTTTTTTAATTCGTATTGAGATGTCTAAAATATATTATATTTAGAGTAAGTAAATCGAGATTAGAGACCATGTCATGACATGTGCGTAAGTGCAGACGTGCAGCAAACGAGATTTAATCACGTAGAGGGCGGGACCGTACTTCATATATATCGCTATTCGTCACTCTGGGGGAGGAATACTTATTCCTCACCACAGCCTAATCACACGCACCCGAGCACTCAAGCAACCCGCACAGCACCAGCACCCTGAGGTTTGTGCCGGAATTTATAGTGCCTGCGAGGTAATATTACGGCCTTGACTTATCTCAAGCGCGAGGAGCCATAACCATCCCCGATTGGAACGTACAGTAGTTGGCTGCGACGATCGAGTTTGATGATTCCAGGTGCGGGCATCAGGATCTCTGCTATTGGATCCAGGTGCGGGAGATTAAAGTATTAAACTCAGTCTCTAACCTCCCCAAGGGGACTCAGACTCTGTTGTTGGATCTTGTTCGGGGATGAGACTGACGTTCGAGTTGGATACTGGCCGACGGGATTAAGATGCACGTTCTCTAACCACCAGCAGGGTCCGCTCGTTCGATCCTGCCGTCGGCCACACTCCAAGCGGCGTGGGCATCAAGCTCGGCTTCAACACCCGCACCATCCATGTCCCGTCTTGCTTCTACTCCCTCTGTCTCATAATATAAGAACATTTTTGACACTAGTGATAGTGTAAAAAACGTTCTTATATTATGGAACGGAGGTAGTATTATTCTAATTGGTGGATGCTTCCCACTAATTGGTGGTTCCTTCCAGCGTTACTAGGATCTCTGATGTTGACTAGTTCCAGGACGGGGACTGGTTAAATTTTGCAAGTGATAGGGTTAATTGACTAGTTCAATTAAATCACCAGTATTCAGTCCACTAAGGAGAGTAACTTTAATCGGCCAGTGGTCAATAGGACTAATTAACTAGTTCGAGTTCACTAATAATTAGCTAGTTCAACTTCAGGTCAGATTCTGAATTAATACCACTGAATACATTACAATCGGGCTAGAGTTCAGTTCGTGTTTTCTTCAGTAACCCTAATGGCAATGTCATGTGTACGTGCTCCATTGTGCTGCACCAGTAGCATTTTGATAAATTTGGCCTGGATTGTCATGAACAGAACCAGATACATTATTGCCAAGACAACAGCGCCACACACACCGCCATCAAATCCGTCCAAGCTCACCCTGTCTCCTCTCAGATCTCGGTGCCATATTAAGCACAAGGTATTGTTGTTCATTCCTTATTGGATAGTCATTGATATGCATTGAACTGAGCCCAAGTTAATGTAAAGCTCATGATTTTCAAACCGAACTTTGTTGTCGCCATCTAATCTTATTAATCTTACAAAGTAGTTAAGCATTATGTCGTTTCTTTTGCGTCTGCACATGCAGATTTTTAATAGACAATGTATTGTTGCTTCGAGTGCGTCTGTGGTTCAATGTCATATATATATATGACACCATCGCTTGACAGGGCGATCCGATATGAGCGAGCGCCATTGGCGAACCCAGCCCGCACGAGTATCCATGGAGGTGGCTGGCGGGAGAGATCGTCCTAGCGAGCTGGATCTAGCATCCCGTCGTAGAGGCACCCTGGCCCATGTAAGAAGGCCACGGTGGAAGCGCCTCATCTGAGCAAGCAACCATGGTTCTGAATGTCCATATTGATTTTGAATTTGGGTAGCAGGGGCATTTACTTTGTCGAGGAGGAAAATTCAGAAGGTATTGAATCCTCTTTTACATGTTTGGTCACAATAAAACTCCATTCTGAATTGACTTATGATTTCAAATGCCCTGCAGGATGCAGCGGAAGATGTCCTGCAAGAATACCAAAAAGGCTGCAGGCTGTTAGCCCAAAACTACTCGCTAGCACTCGAGTATACTGATAGATGACTGGTGAAAGAGCAAAGTGATGGTACGCTCAGGCACTCTAGGCTAGTACACAGACACACACTAGTGAAGCATGCACCGATGGAGCTACACTTGAGAAAAGATACTACTTGAATTAATCGGAGTGGAATGAATTTTACAACCGGGGTGCAGCTCCTTTTATAGGTAGCTGAACCGACTAACTATACGTATGAGCTTACGTCAAGCTCCTAGATTACATCACCACTGACGACTTACTCAGCATTTGCTCCCTTCGTTTTCATTTAGTCCGCATATTAGCTTTGATCAAAATCAAGCTTTGTAAACTTTGACTAAGTTTATAAACAAAAATATTAATATATACAATAATAAATCAATACTATTAGATTCATTATTGAATGTACTAACACATCATATAGATTTGTTATGGTAAATGCTTATAATTTTTTCTATAAAGTTGGTCAAACTTTATGAAGTTTGACTTCAGTCAAACCTAATATGCAGACTAAATAAAAACGGAGGAAGTACTATAGTAAATTAGTACTACTAGTAGTTTCCTTAATTACCAAGGCATGCAGCCGCTACTGCTTTTCTTGCCGACATGCAGCTGCATGTCATTTCCACATCTTGGCTAAGTAACTGCTACTGCTGCCGCTGTAGCCAAGCATGCATGGCCATGCATGCATCGGAGACAGGGTTGGGCCCACACAGGCGAGAGACAAAGATGGGAACATAGGATGTCCAGATACTGTTGTAGAGGCTTCTCACTATGTCCATTTGTGTTGTGTTGTTCCTTGCCAGAATTCTATGCATGTGCACCGCTGCTAATTCTGTTGGCTGAATTAATCATGTCTGCCCCCCATGCTTTCTATGTCAGAAGTGGTATGTGAACTTCTGTGAGCATGCCTTTTAGTTGGTTGAGAAAATTATACTTTGCGTAAAACTAAGTTTGTTTCTGAATTGTGACTCTATTGTTGAGCTCCACGATCTATGATAAAGTATTGCCAGAAGATGGCTGTAATCTTGGTAGAAAGAATGGTATCCTGTATCTGTAGTGCATCGGTGACATGAGAAATTTTGTACATTTTGTATGTATTTACTGGTCCTATGTTTTTTTATTTAGAAGTAAATGTCTCCAGTACTCATGTGACTTGAACTTGGATAGCTAGCAATGAAACATTATGAGTACAAGTAACTTGGAACCTTGCAGTTAATAAAGTACATCTCTAACTTAAATGTCAGAGTTTGGCTAGTTACTGTTTCTGAAATTTATGTTATACATTGTATATGGAGCAGGAATCTTATGCTTCAATGTAAGCTAAGGTGTTGATACAGTCTGTCATGGAGGTTTGGTAGTATATATATGGTTAAACCACCGCATATTTGTTACAGAATTCTGCAATATTGCATTATTTTTCTTATCACATACTATATGTGATAGGAAAAAAATGCAATATTGATATATACTATATGTGGGGATGGAAAATTTTGCATGTTTATTCTCCTTCTTGAGCGTGACCACGACGGTGTGTCCATGGCGCTCTGGGCATGACCAAGCCACAGACCAGCGTGCAACTCCTCACCGTCCGTCTCATCACAGCAATGAGCAGCCCTTGTTTAGTCGGTACTGCTAAATGCAAATAACGGGACACAAGAGTGTTCTCTGGAGGCACACAATGCATGTTTTGTGTTTGTTGATCTTTCTTTAGTTTGCTGAAATTTTTATTAGCAACTGTGTAACCAAGATGTAGGGCGTGGTGAGGATGTGTACTCTGCTACTATGTGATTTGTTCAAAATTATCTCAATGGAATCTTCGACAATGTGATCCATTTTGAAGTTTAGCAATTGAACTAGTCTCTTTCGAAGAAGGGAGAACCCCCCCCCCCCCCCCCCCCGCGCGTGCGCACGCGCGTCAAGGGAACCCCATCTCCGCCGCCGGCGAGAGGCCCCTCCCCCCGTCCCCTCCTCCTCCTCGCCGCTGCCTGAGGGCGTCCGCCGGGCAAAGCCCGTGCGGCATTGGCGGCGGGGGGGCTTCTCCCCTCCCTCCCCTGTCGGGATCCCGGTGGCGGGGGTCAGCCGCTCGCCGGGGGGGGGGGCGGCGGGTCCGACGAGCTCTCCGGTGGCGGGGACGCGCGGATCTGGTAGCTGCTGTGCTGGGAGGCGCGCGGCCCTGCAGTGGTGGCGGCGGGGGCTCGGCTGCGAGGCCGGTCTGGTGGTAGCGTGGGCTAGGTCGGGCGTGTCCGATCTAGCCGATCTGTGGGTGTCGTGGGTGGCGGCGGCCACTGCTAGAGAGGGCGTCTCCTCCTCTTCTATGGGGGGTGGCACTGGCGCTGCAGGGTGCTGCCCTTGGCTGAGTCGGGCGGCGAGGCGGCATCGAGTATGGTTTCGATATATAGGTGGTGGCCTCCTGGTGCTTTGTTCTCCACGACTGGCCGGGATTTGGGTGCCCTTTGGTTCTCCCGTTCTGCAGGTCGGTGGGGCGTTGTGTGCGGGCTCTAGGTCGGGGGAAACCCTTGACTACCGAGGACGGTCACGATGTTGGCGACGCCCATGGCACCGTTCTCCTTCTTGTGTGCAACATCGGGACCTACACCCGGCCCTTCGCCTCTTGGTCCTGGGCGAAAGCCCAAAATCTCCGGATTGGGCGGCGGCGGCGCATCGGCGTCGCTTTCGTCTTGAAGGCGACACCTTGGGAGCTCTTCGTGGTCAGGGTTCGGTGCGGTGGTGGTCTGTTGGTCTTCAGTCGTGTCCATGCTCGGCAACTGCGGTGGGTGTTTGGGTCTTGGCCGGAGACCGTCGCGATGTATGTGTTTCCTTTAGGGGTGAGGTCGCCACGGCTCTTGTCCTATCCTCGGCAACTGGTTGGCCTGTCCATGCGTGCTCGGGGGTGAACTGCTCTGCCTGCCGACGGGACAGCGTCCTTCGATCCAGGACGAGAGGGCAGGGGTGCCCTCTTCGGAGGCAGCGACGGGACAACAAGTTTGACCTTGGGAGGGACATAGTGTTGCTTTCCTCCGGTGGAGAATAGCTCCCTTGTCACAGTCGTTGATGTCATGACCTGAGGCCGTCGTGGGCTCTGATGTCCTACTGGTCCTTCGGAGCTCGTTAGCTGTTCTGTGGAGTTGTGTATCTTGTCGATGTACTTTCCGTTTCTTGTTGTATGGCCGGTTGTAATGTGTGGTTTGCTTTATATATAAAGCGGTGTGAAAGCCTTTTTCGGTAACTAGTCTCTTTCCTTTATTTTGACGGCGGAATCATTTTGAGAGGGGAGTGATGAGTTGGGACTTGAAATCAATACGCATGCTACATGAGTCATTTTTTGTGCCAACTGAAAGTTTTGAATTGGAACATGAATGGTATTGAAAGATCCATCCATAACAGACATTGCTAATTCAAGAAATGTATTGGCAAGAGACAATCGCAAAGACATATATAATAAAGATGTGAAAATTCAAATATCATTTCAAAACGGGGAATACAGTGCCGCTGATGTATCAGAGCCATAACAATTATGACATGAACAATTGAATAAATTCAGTGGTAATTAAGCAGCAGCCATAACAAGATTTTTTTTTTCTTATTCTAGCTAAATCTTCTTGCAGTAGCATTGGCAATGGATTCTTTATCCTTTTGCTGGGCTGTAGTACACATGCTCTTCCCTAGCACCTCCAGGATTGATGTTTGTAGAGAGGAAGAAGCTTGTGAGGACATTTCCTGGGCATTCAAGTTGATAGAAGCTAGGCCAAATCACACTAGCATTTTTAGCACTGGCTAATGACCTCTCTTCTGAGTTGGATTAAAATGCTACAAATTCAATGAGTGAGCATAACAAGTTAGACAACATACAATTGTTGAACAAATGCTTGTTCTACATCCAATGAACAAAAAAATAGTTCCTGAGCAAATTTCGAAAAGAAATCAAGGTGAGATGCCAAGAGATGTGTGAATGCATAAAGTGTTTTCATGTAATGTTGTCGCAGTCTTAAGCTAGAATCTAAATGACCTGTGAGATGTGTGATTACAGTAGCATTCTCTAATTAACCTGTAATTTGCCTTTCCATCAGTACAAACCCATAAAAGATGCAGGCTTCAAAAAACAAAACAAAAAACCTCGCTCCTCGATAGAAAAAGAGCGGAGCTGAGCTTCCTCTTCTCCCTTCTGTGATTTGTTAAGTAGGCCTTAATAGCCCTTGCACAACCATTACTACCAGACCACTATGAGAACAATCATAGATTTGTGTAGTAACATTCTGCACTGTAAAATTAGCATCGTACTTTCTCAAACTGAATGAAGCGGTAAACAAAACGTAGAAAAAGTAAAAGAAGTATGTAAATTGTCAAAATGAGAAAATTGTACAAGAAAATGAACCTTATAATACTGATTTCTTATTCCTAGAATAAACATAAACCTCTAAGATTATGTGCTTAAAAGCTTAACCTGATAGTTTACATCCGTGATAAAATTTGTACAGAACATCTTTTCTAGAAAGAACATAGGAAATATTCTTATAAAGCTATTACCTTCGAACCAAAATATAAGACGTTTTTGTAGGCTAGTTTGATATAAAGGTAGTAATTTGTAGCTGGGAATTCAGTCGTAATGAAGGGGGTGCATGCCAACAGTCTAGATTAGAACAAGCTAGTAGTAATGAGAAACCAACCATGACAAGAAGACACAAGTTCAATAAAGAAGTCAATAAAGATTCAGCATGGGGGACAAAAACTCTAAATGTTTACAGTCTCCTATTTTTTTTTTTGAAAGGCAGACTCCTAATTGTAGAGCTTCAGATGGTAGCATGTGCGGCAGCTGACACGGAGAAGAAAAAATCAGTTAAAGTAAAGAATAGACAACAAGAAAAGAAACAATTTTTTGTACCACCACACTAAGTGTAATTTTAAGCTCGCTTGTCTGGCTACAAGAAAACAAACCTCACTAATTCTGTAATTTTAACATCAAAATTAAAGGTGTTAGAAAAACAGGAATCAACATCTCACGACCAAACAAAAGGAATCTACCTGAGGCTGGCATGATGAAAGGAAGCTAACTTGTAGCAAAGCCAAAAAGTTACAAACAATTCAGAATTTCAGATTTCAGAGGCAATCACAGTAGGTTACTGCAATTCAAAACTAGCATAGCCACTAGCCATATGCGACCTTCACATCAGTGTCCCTGAGGTTGGCGTGCAGGCTGCACGCACTTGACGGACACTGAGAGGCACGGTCTATGTGACCACGTGGACGCCCAAGGCAGCGGAGCAGTGCACCGATTCGGAACGGCGCGGCCGAGGCGCCCATCGACGCCTGCGACGCCCTGCACCCGAGCTCCGCCGCGAGCGCCGATCTTACCCTGCTCGCACGTTTGCAAAAACAAATCAGTCAGGAAGCTTAAGCAGTATATCGAAGCAGCGCAGGAAGGGACGTTCTTTCCAGACAGAGAGAAACGACGAGCTCACAATGGCCCTCAGGAATCCTGAGCACCCTGAACGGACACGAGGCACGCCAGGCTCCATTCCGTGGAAGGTTGGGTTTCCAGACGCAGACGGTTACAAATCCCACGAGAGGAGGAAAAAAGTGCAGCAGACCCAAATGCAGGCGCTGCAAGCAAGGGTAGACGAAATAGAGGAACGGGAAGCAAATCGCAGCAAACGTACTGCCGAAGCTTCCCCCGAAGCTACCCCGCCATCTCAGCGCAGAAGCAGCGTGGCTTCCACCGAGCTGCTTCAGCCGGAGCATGCCTTGACGGCTCCTGCCAGCTATCCCGTGGATGCTATCACGGAGTCTCAAAATTGCCACCTTATGACGCAATGGATGAATTTGAAGGTCAAGGCGGCTGTTGGCTCTGTTTATCCTACTGAAACCGGCGCAACTTTTCACTGCCGGCCGATTCCAGAAGGATATGCTAGGGTGATGGTGGATGAAATAACGGAGGGATTTGAGGACCTCCAGCTTGACCACCCTACCGGTGAAGGGGAGACTCGGCTGGGGTCTGCTCTGATGACTCCATGCCTATGGCGGAAGGAGCTCATCAACCTTCCGAATTGGACGCCTCCGCCTCCTCCTCCTCCTCCGACAAGTCAGGGCACTCCGCCTCCTCCATCGCCTCCTCCTCCGGCGAGTCAGGGCACTCCGCCTCCTCCACCGCCTCCTCCTCCGGCGAGTGACGATCAGGGCACTCGACCGGCTCCTTCTCCAGCGCGTGGCGGCACTCCGCCTCCTTCTCCGCCTGCGTCGACGCGCCCGAGCAGCCAGCCTCCTCCTTCTCCGCCTCGTCAGCAAGGGTGGAAGAGACCTGCTGCCGCTCCGGCTGCTCCGACGCGTCATAGTCCTTCTCCTACGCCTCGTAAGCAAGTAAAGAAGACAACCGCTCCGTCTGCTCGGTCGGCGTCTAGCAGTACAACCAGAGGCGGGAGGACATACAGATTCGGTCCTTCTCTGAAGACTCCAGAGAAGTTACCATACGAGAGGACCCCGGAGAAGAACGCCGAGATCACACGAACCGAAGTGGATGACTGGTTTCAAGGGTTGAAAGCAAAGAGACATCCACTTCCGGAGGAGAAGGTAGATCCGGTGAAAGCGAAGCGCACTCTGGCTGCCCTGACAAAACCACTGAAGTCTCTGCCGAAAGGAAACTATGAGCGCATTATTGGAAAGGAATTTGCCGAAGCGGAGCGGTCGGGAAGTACTGTCAGTGATCAAAGGCTGAAAGAACGACGAGCTGGGAAACAAATTGCCCAGCTCGGCGAACAAGCGAAGCAATCGTGCCCCCCGCTCAAGGTGCCTAGCCACAGCGTCGCTAATGATCCGAGGATGGTGCCCGGTTATAGCAATCTTGCAGATTACCTGCCTGACGATGTACATTATGAACCCATGGACGTGCAGATACAAAGATACGAGTACAGGAAGCCTCTTGTCGGTGTCAAAACCGGCGGATCTCGGGTAGTGGGTCCCGAACTGTGCGTCTAGGCCGGATGGTAACAGGAGGCAGGGAACACGATGTTTTACCCAGGTTCGGGCCCTCTTGATGGAGGTAAAACCCTACGTCCTGCTTGATTAATATTGATGATATGGGTAGTACAAGAGTAGATCTACCACGAGATCAAGGAGGCTAAACCCTAGAAGCTAGCCTATGGTATGATTGTTGTATATGGAGTTTATTGCCTACGGACTACAATCCTCCGGTTTATATAGACACCGGATAGGGTTAGGGTTACATAGAGTCGGTTACAATGGTAGGAGATCTTGAATATCCGCATCGCCAAGCTTGCCTTCCATGCCAAGGAAAGTCCCATCCGGACACGGGACGAAGTCTTCAATCTTGTATCTTCATAGTCCAGGAGTCCGGCTGAAGGTATAGTCCGGTTACCCGAACACCCCCTAATCCAGGACTCCCTCACCTCTCGTCAAAGATGAAAGATCTCTATCAACGATGATGCGAAGATTGCATGATTGGTACTTGAAAATCTGTAGAGACTCTGAGGGGAGGAGTACTTTGTATGTGAAAGTTAAAAAGGAGCATGACCTCATTGGAATTGAACTGTTGCCTGTTCCATTTGAGGAGTTCTATCAGTTTTTCAATCAATTGGCCCTTGATAAAACAACGGTCGCCTGCTACTGTCTGTAAGTAGTACTACTTCTGTCATTAAGTTTCTCTGTATAGCTCAGCTCTTTCATTGCATGTATTTATAATCATCCTCACTATATTATGCAGATTGAAGATCGCCGAATTGAAGAAAAGACAAGTCAGTGATATTGGGTTCATTAACACATATCTCATAGATGCAACTCAGGTTAAATTTCATGCCGCAGCTACCGAGGCCAACTTGCTACGATCGTTCATAATAAATGAAAACAAAGATATAATACTCTTTCCTTACAACTTCAAGTGAGTGTTACTGTCTTGTGCGTATTCGGTTTCCCTTATATATTAGTCAAGGTTATAGTAATGTAATTGATGAGTTATGCATGTGTATGCAGTTTCCACTATATTCTCCTAGAGATTAAGCTTGAGCAGGGACTAGTAACCGTCTTAGACTCAAGACGAAAAGATCCCCAGAACTATGCAGACATGACTCAAATACTCGAGAAGTAAGTTAAATCGATCATTATCCACCATATCAGCAACTTTGTTCATTTCCTGATATATCAAGTAATTGTTTTCTTTGTCCGGCAGGGTTTGGAGAAAATTCACCAGAAAAGCTCCGGGACTGCCGAAGGAGCTGCAATTTAGACACCCGAAAGTAAGTACTATAGTAGCATGTTCCGCGCATCTACTAGTCATTCAAGCGCTAGTTTCATCAATACCATTTGGCATTCTTGCTTATCAGTTTGATTGACCTCTATTTCTTGTAAAGTGGTTGTGGCAGGAACAAGGGAATGATTTCTGTGGATACTACGTTTGCGAGTCCATCCGCCACACGACCTGTGAGCGGGGCTACACTGACGAACAATATGAAGTACGTAAATAACAACATTCACAATTTTATTTTATTACTGTTGAGGAACATTGCAGAAAACAAAAAATTTCCTACGGTTTCACCAAGATCCATCTAGGAGTTCATCTAGCAACGAGTGATCGGATTGCATCTACATACCTTTGTAGATCACGCGCGGAAGCGTTCAAAGAACGGGGATGAGGAAGTCGTACTCGACGTGATCCAAATCACCGGAGATCCTAGCGCCGAACGGACGGCACCTCCGCGTTCAACACACGTACGGTCAGCGTGACGTCTCCTTCTTATTGATCCAGCAAGGGGGAAGGAGAGGTTGAGGGAGATGGCTCCAGCAGCAGCACGACGGCGTGGTGGTGATGGAGCTGCAGTACTCCGGCAGGGCTTCGCTAAGCACTATGGAGGAGGAGGATGTGTTGGAGAGGGAGAGGGAGGCACCAAAGGCGTGTTGTGAGAGGCCCTCCTTCCCCACTATATATAGGGAGTCCAAGGGGGGGGCCGGCCCTAGGAGATCCAATCTCCTAGGGGGGGGTGTGGCCAAGGGAGGAATCCCTCCTCCCCAAGGCACCTAGGAGGTGCCTTCCCCCTTTGGGACTCTTCCCCTCCTTGAACCCTAGGCGCATGGGCCTCTTGGGGCTGGTGCCCTTGGCCCATATAGGCCAAGACGCACCCCCTACAGCCCATGTGGCCCCCCGGGGCAGGTGGCCCCACCCGGTGGACCCCCAGGACCCTTCCGGTGGTCCCGGTACAATACCGGTGACCCCGAAACTTGTCCCGATGCCCGAAATAGCACTTCCTATATATAATTCTTTACCTCCGGACCATTCCGGAACTCCTCGTGACGTCCAGGATCTCATCCGGGACTCCGAACAACATTCAGGTTACTGCATATACATATCCCTACAACCCTAGCGTCACCGAACCTTAAGTGTGTAGACCCTACGGGTTCGGGAGACATGTAGACATGACCGAGATCGCTCTCCGGTCAATAACCAACAGCGGGATTTGGATACCCATGTTGGCTCCCACATGCTCCTCGATGATCTCATCGGATGAACCACGATGTCGAGGATTCAAGCAACCCCGTATACAATTCCCTTCGTCAATCGGTATGTTACTTGCCCGAGATTCGATCGTCGGTATCCCAATACCTCGTTCAATCTCGTTACCAGCAAGTCACTTTACTCGTACCGTAATGCATGATCCCGTGACCAGACACTTGGCCACTTTGAGCTCATTATGATGATGCATTACCGAGTGGGCCCAGTGATACCTCTCCGTCATACGGAGTGACAAATCCCAGTCTTGATCCGTGTCAACCCAACAGACACTTTCGGAGATACCCGTAGTATACCTTTTGTAGTCACTCAGTTACGTTGTGATGTTTGGTACACCCAAAGCACTCCTACGGTATCCGGGAGTTACACGATCTCATGGTCTAAGGAAAAGATACTTGACATTGGAAAACTCTAGCAAACGAACTATACGATCTTGTCCTATGTTTAGGATTGGGTCTTGTCCATCACATCATTCTCCTAACGATGTGATCTCGTTATCAATGACATCCAATGTCCATAGTCAGGAAACCATGACTATCTGTTGATCAACGAGCTAGTCAACTAGAGGCTTACTAGGGACATGTTGGTGTCTATTATTCACACATGTATTACGATTTTCGAATAACACAATTATAGCATGAATAAAGACAATTATCATGAACAAGGAAATATAATAATAATGCTTTTATTATTGCCTCTAGGGCATATTTCCAACAATTACCATCATTTGTGTTGAGTTTCATTCATTCATATATATATATATGTATTGACCCCCTTCTTTAAATTAGATGTTTCGGAAGTGGGATGAACTCCTAGCACCAGCTCGCATGCGAGCAATTCAAGAGGAATTGGCGGCATTCTTTCTTGACCACGTGATCCCTGAAGACGGAGAATTCTATGTGGACCCTGAGTCCATATGATTCTATTTGTAAGAGATAATTATTGTATATATGTAGTCGGTAGTGTCGGATAGATATACGAGAACTTCTTGTTCGACCAATCTCTCGGAGAAGGAGAGGTGGTCGATATCACTTCTCTCTGTATGCATATATGTTCATGACGATCTTCTCTTTCCTTCGTTTGCTTACTAGCTAGCTAGCGTGTCTAGTCCTCTCTATACGTATGTATAGTACGTAGCGTCGACCAAGCACGGACATAAGAGAGGACACTTCTCTCTATTAATTATAGCTAGCTAACACAATATATGAAACATCTAAATTAACCCCCAAAACCCCAACCCCCCCCCCCCCCTTAAAAAAAACAAAAACCCCAGCCACAGAAATGCTGACGCGTGGATGCCTATTGGTCCCGGTTGGTGCCACCAACCGGGACCAAAGGGTCTCCTGCCTGGGCTCCGCGCACTGCCCACGTGGAGGCCCATCTGTCCCGGTTCTGGATTGAACCGGGACTAAAAGGACAGGGCATTAGTACCGACCCTTTAGTCCCGGTTCCAGAACCGGGACAAAAGGCCCTTACGAACCGGGACTACAGGCCCTTTTTCTACCAGTGATATCACGAGCTAAGCGAGCCGGGCAACTCGTTAACACCCCCCCCCCCCCCTCCCCCAATCGTCAGTGAGTTGTTCATGGCTGAACTTATTTTAGGGCCAATTGCATTTGTATCCCTAACTTGAACCCGACCACTACTCACATTTACCCCTAATATTTTGTTGTGCTCAAATTGACCCCTAAAAGCATTTTAGGTCACCTGGATGCCCTTTCGTCTGGTCAAAGTCGTCTGACCGTTAATTTGAAAATTTATAACAAATTCATATGAACTCGGAGACATACAATTAAGATATCAAAATGTTCAGAAAACATCACCTGGACGTGCATGCCATTTACAATCACCACCTATATGTGCATTCATTTGCAGTCACCCTAAATAGATCATTAATCTTATTAACTGTAAAAAAAGTTTAGACAAGACTTTTGTCATGAATGCGAATGACACGCACATATACAAGATGTTTTACTGAACATTTTAATATCTTATTTACATTTTTCTGAGTGCATACGAATTTGTTATGAATCTTCAGAGTAATGATCAAACGTCTTTGACCAGACGAAAGGGTATTCGGGTGACCTAAAATGCTTTTTAGGGGCAAATTTGAGCAGAACAAAAAATTAGGTGCAAATATCAGTAGTGTATTCGAGTTAGGGATAAAAATGTAAATGTTCCGTTATTTTATTGAAGTTCAAGACTTATCTGTGCTGCTACAGAAAAGATGAAGTACCTGGCAGGTGTCAAGCATGCATGGGAAAATGCCTAAATTTCACTTTAAAAGGGCACATGTTGGGGTAGAAAATGGGGATTGACATGAATTTTCGAAATGCCCGGTTCGTCTGGTACGAGGCGAGACCTAGCTCGGCTTTCCTTGGTTCTTCCAGCTTGAGGCTAGTTTCAGGCAGTTTCCAGGTTGTCATAGTCTATGGCCACATTTGGGTTGTTTTGCCACACCGAACTACTCTGAACTCCTCATGTGTACACCAACCGGGCAATGTACTGTGGGGTCAGAATATTTATGCACACACAAAACGCAAGCTTCTACTCCCTCCGTCCCATAATAGTGTCAAAAACGCTTTTATATTATGGGGTGGAGAGAGTAGGTATTAATATGTCCTTCAGGCAGTTTCCAGGTTGTCATTGCTAGCTTGCCAATCACCTGACGGCAGCGCACCAGACTTTGTGATGTCTAAGTCATAATTGACCAATTTTATCATTTCAGTTCTTATGTGTTGGCCTTGGTCGACCGCTTTATATCCACATAATTAACTTTGTAATAATCTCACCGCTATGGGCAATGTTATGATGCCGTGGCCAGACGACACGTACTTTATGGTCACTTGTAGATCAACTCTCGTTTATATCTAAAAGGATATAAAAGGACCTGTTGCAACTACCAGCATGCATGCATGCATCCAGATCCAGGTTGGTCAAAGCACGACTTGAGGCATCGCTGACACATGATGTTAGGTTAAGTTGTGTACTGCTTAGCTTAGCTAGCAGCAGTATTACTACTTAGAAGAGGGTGACGCGGCACACGGCACGACTTGGACTGCGCACACAATCTTCTTGCTGTTTCCGTGTTTCCTGAGAACTATATATGGGTAATTTGTTACTGCAAGGAAGAAGGAATTTTAGTCTGCATGACCAACTATTGTGAATGCTTCAGTTGTTGGTTTTCTTTCAAATGGAAACATATGCTATGCAACGTAGCATGATGGACGCTCTTGGTCGTCAGTTTCCCTGCAAATAAAAACATATTTGAAGTTGAAATTTAAAGGGTAACGGAGAAGTCTCTGTGGGGAGGGAAAATCAAACGCCCCCGCGTCGAGCGACCCGGGTGGCAATCTAGGTCGCGGCGTCAAGCGCTCCCTCTTCCGTGCTTCCCCCTCACCACCGTTGAGCAAAGTTTGTGTTGTTGCGGCGAACTCCCTCGAACGGTAGGCATGCCCTGCAGGTTGACGACATGCGTCGATGTTCATGGCGGCTTTTCGCGCACTCCTTGGCGGGAGGTGTGGCGGCAGGAGCGCTACCACATAGATCCAGCTTGGCAGGTGGCGCACAATGGCATACCGGGAGTTCGACGGCTGTGCGTTTGTGATGGTGTGTCGCGTTCCCGGCTTGTGTGATGTTTATGGTCGATTAGTTCGGATTGGAGCAGGGTGGATGGCACGAGCATGGCCACAAATTAGTCGTAGGTGTTTATTTCATCCTGGCATGCTCCCGCCATTGTTTTCCAACTCGTTTACTCTACTTATTGGTGATTTTGGCCCCCTTTTGCCTTGCATTAACTATAATAATATTGTTTTGATTCCTTGGCAAAAAAAGTGAAATCACCATACTTCATGGATAATCAAATACTCTTTTGATTCCTTCTAGGGGGAGGGGGGTGAGGGACGGTAAATTGGAGCCCATAACAGAAGTTGAAATATAGCGGCACCACAAAGGGAGATTGTGCACCGTTTATTTTCTGTTTATTTAGACATGCATTAGTGTGTGTTTTCTTACAAAGTATTCTACAAATTCAAAAGATAAAGTATTCGATGACCATATAAAGTAGAATATATATTATTATTTTAGTATCATTCTGTGAGATAAAAAATAGTTAGTTGCACAAGAAAGATATATCATTTTAGTATCATTTTCTAAGATACATAAAATTAGTTAGTTGCACAACAAATATATGCATCACTCCTATTTCTTGAACTGGCTATTTGAGATGGAAATAACATCAAAGTATTTTTCTTCTAGAAAATTGTGATGTGTCATGAATGCAACTGATAAATTTTTCATTATTGGTAAATACTCACTACAACATGGCACTTGGTTAGGGGCAGAAAATCTGTCAGAAAAGTTGCTCATTGGGGCAATTTTGCGGTTTGAAGCCATATCATAATGCTTAGGAGACATAGTGCCTAACCGTGGTTCTCGCCACATTTCTTTTACCATAAAATATAATTAATATGTTAGCTGGCAGACAAATTTCCCATTTTATATATATTTCCCACTTGATGTGTTAACATGCAATTTTTTTCCTAGCATTTACAGTATTCCTGATAGAAAGAATTACCCCTATAATCATATTTCGATAATAGTTAAATGCTCCTAGTTTTGTGTTGTTTTGAAGTAACTATTCAACGTCTGTAGGAACACAAAAGATGCTGGCTGAGAAGGTGACCCCCGCATTTGCGGGGCTAGATTTCAATTTTATGATGCAAACAATCTGTTTTTATTTTTACTTTTAAATCTCGTCAATTATAATTATGATCCGCCATATAATTAGTTGTGCAGATTATTCAGTCTGCGTCGAAGAAAGTGGTGCCTCGTTTGGCTCTTGTTTTAGTAATCCTACATAACTAAGTAGGTGATCCCGCTAAGCTATTTATCTCAACAGCACACATGTCACATCAACATGCAAACATGTATGGCAAGAAGCCCGCCTAAACATGGTAAAGCATATGTATTTTCAATTTTAGTTCACATATTATTGATCAAAATATCTATAATCCATCCAATCAAATATAATTAGAATATATTGCAACAAATCCTGAAGGGTAACATCTAGTTTAATATAGTAGATAGTGCCTTGCCTTGTCAGTCAAGCATGGTGTTGCTATAACCTAGCTATTCCCTCCAATCAACTTTAATTGTACTAAACCATCGACAAGTACTGCTATGGATTGGGGGAGTATTAAAGTTCAAAAAAAAAAACAAGCTTATTCTCCAATTTAATTATCAAGCTAGGGCAACTAGTTGCTACATAAATATTAAGAGTGGTTGTTATGTTCTGTATACAAAAAAAAAATGCTTCCAAAAGTTAGAACATGACTTTTTTTATCAGATGCGTGATTAAGCTAACTAATCAAGCTGACCCCACAGTGAAAAATCCTAGAAATTAGAGCGCATCACGCAGCGCACGTGGTTCAATACTATTTTGGAGCTTCTAGGCCCTTTGAATTTTTCAGCTGCCCCCACACCCACTGCAGGGCGCCTATATTTTCTGTCTTTATTCCTTTTCACGAGTTGGTGCATGGAGTACATTTCAACACACAATGACCTTAGCTTGACGACCAATCTGCAACGCTATTAGAAGGAGGAAGGTTCGTCTCTCGTCGGGCGCTTCAACAATATCACGGGAATGGTCAAATCCAGGATATGCCACTCGTGCGCATTCGCTATCGATCCCATCCCACCATGCAAACAGTCTTTTTACCGTTCCGGCCTTGTCCAACCCCCCTTGGCATCCATCTGCGTGTCCTCTAAGACAACCCCTACCCCCCCTTGGAATCCTCTCTCTCTCTCTCTCTCTCTCTCTCTCTCTCTCCCTCCCTCTCTCTCTCATGACGCATGCATGTGATCCGTGGTACTCCCTCCGTTCCTAAATACTTGTCCTTCTAGGCATTTCAACAAGCGACTAAATACGGAGCAAAATGAGTGAATCTACACTTTGAAATATGTCTACATACATCTGTATGTAGTAGTCATTTGAAATGTCTAGAAAGACAAATATTTAGGAACGGAGGGAGTACATGTGAGGCGGAGGAAGCCGCCTTCAGCAGACTACGGGTCAAAGTGAGGCACGATTATCCTAGCCTAGTATATAACCCTGGGTGTAACTTGTAAAACTCTTTTCAGCTACTTCCCCTCTCTCTCCCTCTAGCTCGAGCTCAACGTAACGCAGCCATGGAGAATTATCCCATTCTGTTTGGGACGCAGCCCTCTTCTTCCACGTCCAATTCATACCACTTCATGGCAGGAGCGAGCAGCCATGACCATCTACATCACCATGGTCAAGCAGCTGGCAATAACACCGGCGGCGGCGGCGGCTTGGGCCAAGGCCTCTTCTCGGGGTCCAAGCAGGAGGATCCCTCCGAATCAAAGGATGGTGGCGATGATCGTGCAGGAAGTAGCTCACAGGGCGGTGGCGAGGCGGACGTGGTCGTCGGGAAGAAGAAAGGCGAGAAGAGGGAGCGGCGGCCGCGGTTCGCGTTCCAGACGCGCAGCCAGGTCGACATCCTCGACGACGGCTACCGGTGGAGGAAGTACGGGCAGAAGGCCGTCAAGAACAACAACTTCCCCAGGTCTGTAAATCCGTGCCCTAATTTCTCATATGACACCTTGACTTGCTGATCCTGACTGATCGATGATCAAATTGTTTTGATGTTTGGTTTACTTCTAGATGTTGTTTGGGACTTCTAACCATTGATTGTTTCTCCTTTTTGTGTTCTTTTTTTCCATTTGTTTGGCGTGCAATTTCATGTTTTTGATGGGCTCAAAGAAAGTAGGTGAGATGGAGTCCCAGTGAATCTTCCAAGCTCTGGTAGTGGTTGCCTACATGGGATAACGACATGTCTCTCATCCTCATCATCTAGTCTAGGCGAAAAAGCTAGCTAAGTTCCACGTGATTTTGATGGGCATCGCCAATAAATAGAGAGCTGATGGCGATCGAATTTGACTAGGAATCATTTGAGCCACCAGTTAGAGGTGGATTGAACGCTCCACATTATCTACTCCTTGTGTCTATAGATTATCCTAACTAAGTCACCATATTAGCATGCCACCTGGAGCACAAAAGACACTATCTTCGGGATTACCGACTACAGACGCTGTCTGGCCTTTTCCCCTCTAGGGGCCTGGGTTATGCTTATATTATTACTAGCCAGGCAACTAGCAGACTGGCCCGTGCATTTACGCGGCTAGCTAGATTTCGTACATACTAGCTAGATTTCATACATGAAACTGTAAATGATGGTGATATGGAAAAAAAATTGTGAAGAATAAACTACTGAATAATCTCGGCTCCAATTGCCATGAACTTTGAAAGTGGCTGACAATTCAAGGATTACCAAGCTTGACTCCTTTATACTAGAGTAAAATGGCGTTTCCGTATAATAGAATCCACTAAGGTTTATACATTTAACAAATCCAAGAATGTTGATACATCGGATATGTGCTGCTTGGTGTGTAACTGCTTGATGTTAATCCTCGGTCACTACATACTCCATGGTATTGAATGGAAATCAATTGGTTTGAGTATAATTAGCAGTTGTATTTTTGTGGAAACTTTCCATAACATATTGCTACCCTTTGCTTCGTAGTATGTGACTAATGTTTTTCAACATAATCGAGAAAACTTTACTACATAATTGACTTCCAAACTTTATTGTTGCAGAACAAAAATATTTAGCTTCCAGGTCTAGTACAAGCTTATATCCTATTTAATTCTCAAAATGTACTATTTTATTGTCGGTTACAACTGTCGTGAACTTTGCACATGCAATTCAAGCATATATACCTTAGTTAAATCCATGCATGTTGATCCTTCTAACTAATCCATACATATTGACACATCTAAAACATGATGAGTTTGTTGTTGGTCCTCTGTCACTGCAAACTACATGATACCAAATGTAAATCAAATAGTTTATTCTAGGTTTGTTCTACATTTTTAATTTAGTCTGATTGTACATATAAATCCATTTGTTCATGGTAACAAATTATTGGTTTACCCATTTGTGACCATAATAATGGAGTATGAAAATCAATTGGCTATATTTTATTTCTGACCAAACTAATCCATGCATATTGAGATATCTAAGACATGTTGTATTTCGTGTTGGTCCTCTATCATTGCAAACTATATGATACCAAAAAGAAATCAAATAGTTTTTAAAAAATGGGTTCTCCATTTTCAGTTTTAGATTAATTGTACATATATACCCAATCACTCCGTGTAAACAATTAAATGTGTTAAGCTATATGTCACCATAATAATGGAGTACGAATATCAAATTTGGCTATGTTTTATTTCTGATCAAACTATGTATGTGAAAAGAGTTCTATATCTTTACCTACTGTTTTATATATACTACTCTTCTATCAAGAAGTTCATTCTTAAATTTAGATATTTGTAACCCTAATACTAATAGTCCTATATCTTTACCTATTGCTTTGCATGAACTGGGAGAATAGCACAATAAATATCTATCAATGATTAACCTGTATACTTGCTAAAATAAATTGTAGTATGGTAGAAAAGGTCATAGGATTCGTATGTAAGCCATTGTCCAATTAATGCCTAAGTCATTGTCAATTCAAATTCTTGCAGATGTTAGAGGTGACACTATCCATGTTCTACCGTTGTCATACACAATGTGCTGATTTGTGATTGTTTTGATATAACAACCTTTATATAAGATATGGATATGTATGTTCCATTATTAATTGACTTTAAATCAAAGCCATTACCACATATGATGGAAGGACTAATTTAGCCTATTTGGATGAACATGCTGACTTATTTGTGTATTGCTTTAATTATAACATAATAGATAGATAGATAGATAGATAGATAGATAGATAGATAGATAGATAGATAGATAGATAGATAGATAGATAGTCTCCTCTAACATCGGCGCAAGAAATAGCCGACTTATGTGTATGTTGATGCATGTCTTAATTAATTTTATACACTTGCAAAAATAATATAATACTTAAAGTAGCAAATATTTATGGCAGGCCAAAAATGAGATAAAATGACAGATACCAAATATTTATTAGACTTCAATCCTTAAGAACAATGATTTACCATTGCGATATAGGCTTTTTCCAGAACAATCAGATCTTAAAAAATAGTGATGGCACATCACGCCAATCTCATGAACAATTATGAACCATCCTAACATAGAAAGTATATTAATGTCAATTGAATTGCAAGAGACTAAAGCAACAAATGATGAAATCATTTTGTTATTACTAGTTTAAATCATTTACTAGTCATATATCTAAGAACATATACCAATTGATAATGCTTGGATAACTTCCGTGAGCCTCCTTGGATTTTAAAAATGGGTAACATTGGAAGAAAAAGAGAACAAGATCCTACATAGATACATATAAGAAATTGGTTGGATTCCTGCATGAATGGTGTACATAGAGCTTTCCATAGAAATTTTCTACTGCCATTCTTGTGCTCCCTACTCCAAGTCTAGCCCCCCCCCCCCCTCACTTATTGCTAAAAGGCTTTGTTGTTGTTCTTATGATCCCTGTAGCACAATAGCCTTTAAATAAGTACTAACTTGTTTGTTACATGCAGGAGCTACTACCGATGCACGCACCAAGGATGCAACGTGAAGAAGCAGGTGCAGCGGCTATCGCGGGACGAAGGTGTGGTGGTAACGACATATGAAGGCACCCACACGCACCCAATTGAGAAGTCTAATGACAACTTTGAGCACATACTCACCCAGATGCAGGTCTACTCAGGCATCAACAACGTCTCCCAAACCTTTGGCAACCAACACATGTTTCAATGAACATCACATGCATGGCTAAACAATGCCTATGCGCACTCGCAGAGATTATTTTGATTTGTACATTAACCCTAGACATGTGAAAACGTAAAAGAGTAATAAAGCATGATGCCATAGCTAGATAGATGCGGGTTACTCATGCGAGTTTTTTTGCATTCCTTTGTTGATGTTTTCTTTCAATTGTAGATGGACTATTATGGACTAATCGATCAATACAAACACATAAACTATTAGCACCTCAGGGGTATGTGTGCACTAGTGTTGTACAGCTCCTTGTCATCCATTTCAGATCTAGTAAAAAAATCATCCATATCATATCCACGATGCATATATGCATGTGTTTGTTTTCAATTTTTCACATTAGTATGACTTGTTTAAGTTGTACTTGTTTTCTTGTATTCCTATTTAGCATTGATCCATATATTCCAATCAAAAATGATGGAGTACATATGTGAAACAATCTCTATCAGAATTAGTCTGTGCACATATGACCACATGAGGACCCCTTTTTGTGACCAAAACATACAAAACTGCATTAATTTTACTTGGTGTATAATGTGAGTATAGAGCAAAGTTGGGCTTAGTATTATCGGAAGGTTTGATATTGATGTTGAACACCTGTAACAGAGGCTTAATATAGTGTGGTAGCGGAAATAGACTATACGAAGTTGGTAGTCAAATACACGGGGTCAAGGGAGGGGTGTCTAGATCTGGTGTGGTGGTTGGCCAGGGATGTTTTCAAAGCTAGCCTCAGCCGTCTTTGTCACCGGATGTATTGTATTGACTAGTACATGGGGAGAAGCAAGTAAGGGTTCCAGGAAATGCA
Source organism: Triticum aestivum (assembly GCF_018294505.1). NCBI lineage: Eukaryota > Viridiplantae > Streptophyta > Magnoliopsida > Poales > Poaceae > Triticum > Triticum aestivum. The sequence goes on from NC_057797.1 coordinate 6,012,647, forward strand.
GCACTCGTGGAATTCTATAATCAAACCAGGTCTCATTGTCTACTTTTCTATAGTGACCAGATCACTAAATTCCTAGCATAAATCCACATCATCTGCTGGGTTGAAGCCATGACTAGGTATTAGCACCTCCACGGGATGGAGATAGTGGACCGAGGAGAGCCTGCGTCGACAAGCAACAGCACATGAAACTAGCAGAGAGTCGATGCGGAAAGTGATGGAAGCGATAAAATGTGTGTTGAGAGCATGGAAACTTGCAAGTGGGTTGAGAGGGGCGGCATGTCTCAAGATGGAAGGACGAGCGGCTCGGTGCGGGTGGAAATAGAAAGGGAAAGAAGAGCAAGTGGAGGGATTTTAGTAGAATTATTAATGCGCCGGTTATGGCGATCGAGTGGGCTTTTGTGCCTACTACAAAATTACTTATGGTTATGAGAAAACACAAGGTCATAGGTGATGATGGGTGCATCTATAACTCATGTTGCTCGCCTAGAAAGCAGCGGCACATGGGCCAGGCCGATAGGCATTCACTTCTCATTTTTTTTCTGTTTTACTTTCTTTTAATTTTTTCATTTCTTTTTATCCATTCTTTGAGTCTAAAATACATGAATTCATATTAGAGATAGATGAGTACTTTTTTTAAAGAATTATATACAAAAAATGTGTCAGTTTATTTTATTTTTTGATTTTTTTCATTTTTTTCTAGCTTCCCACATATTTATAAAAAAATATTCATGAAATTTTAAAAAATCTTCATTGTGCATATTATGAATGTTTAGCATGTATTATACGATATTCAACATGTTAAAAAATAGTTTTATCATGTATTTTAAAATATTCATCGCATATTTTAAAAATATACATTGTGCTGAAAATGGTAATTATGTATTGAAGAGTTTTCTTAGTAAATTTGAATAAAAATCATTCTGAATCGAGAAATACTTCAACTTCTTAAAAAATGTTCATGGTGCATTTCGAAAATGTTAATCACCTTTCTTAAAATGTTTGTCGTGTTTTCAAAAAGAGTGTCTGCCAGGAAAAGCGAGAACTCCAAAAAAACATAGGAAAGAGTGAAAAACACAAGAAAAAGGCAAAAACTAGAAAAGAAAATAAATAGGGGGAAATAAATTTGAAATTAAATAAATAAATATTTTAAATACACTATCATCATCTTTGTAATGCCCAGTAAACAATTTTTTTGTTTTATGCTTAACATTTTCTAAATATATGATGAACCAGTTTGTAATACATAGCAAAAAAACTAAACAGTGATGAACAATTTTTAATATAGGATGAATATCTTCTAAGTACCACATGACCATTTTTAAATTAAAGGACATTTTTTAAATACGTTAACATTTTTAATCATGTGAACATTTTTAGAGTAATATACATGAATTTTTTAATTACATAATCATTTAGATAAAAGATACATGTATATTTTTATTTGATATATGAACACATTTTAAAATTATATAAAAATGTATTTTTGAAACACATGCTGAACATTTTTTAAATACACGACGGACAATTTTGAAAAATGCCATGAACATTTTTGCACGAGAACACAAAATGGGAGCTAAAATAAAGGAAAAAGGATGAGAACATAAAGAGTAAAAAGGAAATACGGAAAAGAAACGAACATAAGTAAATAAATCGAAAATTAAAAAATGGTTTTGAAAAGCAGCATAGCAGGCCGGTCGCGAGTCTCTGACAAAACGGAACCCAACCTACTGAACTCGAACCAAGCGCACACGCTAAAAATGGAAGGAAAACCGCTTGATAGTCGTGGCCCACGAACTGGCTGCTGTAGGCGAGCGCTAACTCAAACTCGCCATGAGCGAGAAATTGGCTTAGTTATGGCATATCTATACCTCAGGCTTATGATGTGAGGCCTTGAGATAAAACTTATCCATGTGATATATTCTAGCCAAACATAATATGTGCAAGTGTAACTGGAGAAGTGGCAGAAATAACTGTTTTCCGATAACTGTGGAAAAAACATTTGGTGTAAGACTATATTGATGCAGAATTTGACAAGGATGAGTGTTCTTCACAACTGTCTAAAAAGATGCATGTATTCGTGGTACATAGTACATAGATTGATTGAGATGCATCCACGAAACCAGAAGATGATAAGTGACTGATCAACGCGACAAACCACGGAGCACAACTACTGAGCTACCGATGATCGATCGGGTGCATATAAGTAGACGAACGACCTGAACCCTAATGAATGTCCAATCCTCTACCAGATGAAATACAGTCAGGCGCCATTCTGCGGCAGTCTTAAAACTCGCAGTGACTTCTCATCCCAGGAACTGGTGTTCAGAGGTTAATCAGGTCATCTTTCTTCGTGTCCTGCTTTTGGGCCCCATCCGCATCCTCCTGGGAGGAGCTGCTGTCCCCTCCCTTCTTGCCGAATATCATCTCGTCGAGGTCATCGAGCATACCGTCGTCTCCATCCGGCTTTGCTCGAGCACCGGCCGGTTTTCTGACCAGGGCCTCTTCGCTGCCGACGGCGGTGGCATCCTCGTGTTCCGCTTCTGCGGCGATCGGTATGGCCAACGGCTCTTGCTCCGCGTGCGCTGGTGCCACGGGTTTCTTCATCTCTTCGTATCTGGATAGCACCTTCTGGATCTCGTCGTTCACGGTCAGGGCCTCGAAGAGCATGGCCTCGTTGTCCCCGGCCGTCTCGACGAATCTCTGGATGGTGTGTTGGGATTGGTAGCATTGTTGCACAAGGGTGTTCGTCAAGTCATCCTGTGCAAGTAACAGAACTAGTCAAAACATAATACTAGCTCTTAGCCAATGTCAATGTATGACCAACAAAAATCTACCTCAAACCAGTAAAATAACATGTAAATGATAGTCTGATTACTGAAGTAAGTAGTCTATGTTGCACTGATATTTTTAAACGCACACCTTGCTTTCAAAAAAAATATATACCTTGCAGTGAATGCAATCGGTAACAGGGAACTATCATATTATGCTCAATTAAGCATTTAGTGCCTTCTCATTTCTGACTTATAGCTAAATGACTGGCAAAACAAGTTTATGTAATGTATGTGAAACTAGGACTTGTGATAGCTCAGAGAATTGGAGTAAAGTTGTCATGGAATTGTAAATGATATTGATTTAGAAACAAAATTTGAATGCTAGAATAACACATGTTCAGGAATAGAGGGGAACTTCATAGTATCTCATAAACAGAGTGCTACGCTCATGCAATAGAATAAAATAACCAGGGCACTGGCATAATAATAATAATAATAATAATAATAACAGGTATTTAAAAAAATGTTAACCGGAAAAAATCCACAGAGAACTAGTCCAGCTATTGTGTGAAGTGAATTAGTGTACATCAGTCAAAAGGTATTTATGCGAACTTGGAGGTTGCTACACAAAGTCCAGTTACCTGCAAAGCATCCTGCTGAGGGGAAGAAGAAAGAACAGTTGAAAGAAGCTCTATGCTGTTACGCGCAACATCAAAAGCTTCCTTTGTTTCTTCGGCAGTATATATATGCATATGCACATCTTCAAAGGTCTGTTGGGTAAAGTTTGCACCAGCTTCAGCTTCAGCAACTGAGCGTGGTGGAGTAAATATGGGGGCCAAGCTCTCATTGTCGCGTCCAGGAAACCGCACTCCTCTTGATTTCAGGCTCTACAGAAAATATATTAGCTAGTTTGTCATTTATAGGCACTGCCTTGGTTACTAAAGCATGATATATTTTTCACTGCAAGATAAATCATATGGATTTACATCAAACTGGCCACTGAAACAACAAATTATTTGACTCAAAAATTTCTTGAGTAGATGTCAATGCTGCTGCCAAAATTTGTTCACTACAATTTCTTCAACCATGAAGCCATGAATTTAAGCGCTGACGGCATAAAAAATATGACCACCACAAATTATCACTCTTCACTTCTAAACACAAAAGTATGAAACATATTAAAGCACGAAAGTGAGAAGCGTAAACTAATAAAGCACTAAGCTTATTGCATACTACTGTATTTTCTTACTTACAGGTATTAAGGGGGTGGTATAGTATAGGGAATGACCAAATGATAATAGTACAATGATTCATGGTGCCAAGATCATCACTCTTCCTTCAGACTGACGAAAGCTTCTTTTTTTATGGTGGAGAATGACGGAAGCTAAACAAATAGTATGTTACTGGAGCTAAATGTGCAATTTTAAATATTCACTGTGATGCACCCGGTTCTATCTTCTGTAATTCAAACAACAATTTCATTCTGAAGTTGTTTCATCTCATGATAACTCGAGATAAAACCGGGTGCTTCCCTCTATCTTCGATCTTTGAAAAGCACCAACCAATTGATGGCATGTGCTTCTACTTAACTGTTGCTTCCACATTATTACTCCCATCAATATTTAAGATTAAGTTCAGTTTTTTCTGAATTTAGTGCCTCCTATTTGTTCCTGCTGACTACAGCATGCCAGTTTCAGAAATGACTACTTCAGTACCCCCTAGGTTACACACCTAGTCACCTATACATTCAGTAATGTTTCTTTGCCAAAACTGACTCCAAATGTCAAACGGCCCCTTCCTTTATAACAGTAGTTATGGACTTAAATTACTTCCATAACATGTTGATGTTTTGGTAGAATATAATTTAGTTATTCTCTATATGGTTTGCGTCTTTTTTCTGAAATAGTCACGACATCTATTTTTCAGGTGACAACTACTGCTTCATCTATATGTGAATATAATGCATCAAATTAACCATGCATTCCCTCAACTACTGCTTCATCTATATGTGAATATAAAGGTTAATTTAGTAGGTCAATATACCCATAAAACTGCTCAAATTGTGTGTATTTCTAGCATTATGTTGAGTTCTGAAGGAAAGTACTGAACATTTTTATTTGACTAGCAGCCAGATTTCAGAGATGTACTATGTAATCCCCATTCTACAAATCTACAGTATTTCTTCTAACTGGGTAATTTGTATCTGTTCTGTTCATCATCTTGAGCTAAGACTCTTACATATATTGATCTACTTTTCACCCTACGTCTCAACCATAACCTGTCGATATTCTACCAAAAATCACATGCTGGCTACCCATTCATGCAGGTATCTTCAGTTACTTCAACCTTTTGGTCCTAAATTATTGTTTTCTGTACTTACATTGCAAAGCACATCACGCTATTTGGGCCAACTTTTCGTTGACCAAGAAATGAAAATATAGACTCTCGACCAAGAAATGAAAATATAGACTCTCACTGCTATGAGACAGAATCAGGCAACTAGAATGTGATACAACAATTCTTCAGGTACCTTGTATGTCTCCTCATAGACCGGCAGGTAGCGGAGCTCCTCGCCGGACTCTCCCCAAGCCTCAATCAGCATAAGTGCCTTGTTCCTGTTATTCACCACGGTCAGTGGATCATCCACCAGCCTGACCATCTCATCAAGAACCCTCTCGGCGGCGACCTCGGAGAACACCTTCTCGCAGTTCTTGGTGACGGTCTCGAGAAGGGACAGGGTGAGGAACTGAACCCTCGCATCCTTGAGCACGAGCCGCTTCTTGACCCCGCGGACCAGATCCACGCTGTTCACCTTCCCGGCGTTGATGAGGTCGCAGATCTCCAGGTTCATGGCCCAGTCGGGCCCCTCCAGGCTCTCGGAGGTGGCGTCCTCGACGACCTTGTCGGCCGGAGTCTGCCCCAGGAAGAGCTCCCTCATCTTGAAGCTCATGGAGCTCATGCCGGCCGTCATCTTCTTGCCGACCTCCGTCCCGGTGATCTTCAGCTGCTCGCTCAGCGCCGTCACCTTCTCCATCAGGTTATGGTCGCCCATCTTCTTCCACCGCTGCTAATTAAACCAACCACCTGAATGTTCATCATCAATCAAAACAAGAAAAGATAATTCAGCAAGGGCCATGGTATATATATAACCAATGTCAAACTTGTGCAAACCCATGGCCTTTGGCCTGTGTGTCAATTATTTACAGACAGCACTGTTCCTACAATTGAATTCAGTGAAAACAATTGCACTACCAGGCACCGTTCAGATAGATTCAGTATCAAATTTGAACAGGCCAGACATCTCCTAGCAGTAGGCAGTAGTAAAATCAAGATATCAATTTCAGGGGCAGTAGTACAATGAGGGTACCAATTTCAAGGGCGGGGCGTAAAGACCAATCCTTTTCATCATCAACACAAGAAAAGAAAATTCAGCAAGGGCCATGGTATATATATATAACCAATGTCAAACTTGTGCAAACCCATGACCTGTGTCTGTCAATTATGTGCTGCAGCTCGGCCGTGTTGCTTTATATATAAAGCGGGGCGGAAGACTTTTGGGGTAATTATGTGCTGCAGCATATATAGCTCCTGCAATTGAATTCAGCGAAAACAATCGCGCTACCAGGCACAGTGCAGCTAGATTCACAGTGTCAAATTTGAACACTCAAGACATCTCCTAGCAGTAGTAGAATCAAGACACCAGTTTCAGGGGTGGGCCTGAAGACAAACCGAGGAGGAGGAGTCATAGACTCTGTGGTGCTACAGTACATGTCAAATTTGAATGAACAAGGGAAAAAGGGCCCAAGACAAGAGAGAACAAATCCAGTCAAATTTGAACAGAGTGCAGCAGCTAGCTAGATTCAGTGTCACTCAAATCTGAAGAGCCGAAACATGTCTCCTCTACCAGGGGCGGGTCGAGTACAGACTCCAGAGGCAAGTGGTCTGCTTCTACTGGCAGCTAGCAAATCTGCATCGAACGCCTACGACTAGGAAGGAGGGCGTTGACTGACGGGGGGAGCTCCAGAACGGCGCGCGCGGGGGGCAGCCGGAGGAAACCAAGACGGAGGTGGGAGGGGGGAGAACTCACCGCGGCCGGGGTCCGGGGAAGGGGGTAGCAGACCAGATCAGATCTGGCGGGCGGCGGCGGCGGCGGAAGAGAAGCAAGTCAGCGGCGGGGCGGCGGCTCGGCTGGCGCTCCTCTTCTCTTCTGCTCCTGGCGAGTTCCCTTCCCACACACGTGCGGCCGCAGACTCACTCCAGTGAGCACTCCGTTTTGGACCCGCGTGAACAGTAATACTCCCTCCGGTGTAAGGTACTAGTATAATTTTGATCACGGTGATCAAGACACATAATTATAGACATGTTAAGACCAAAAGGTAAACGTTTGGCTGCGGCGCACCGGCCAAACGCTCGGCCGGTCGCGAGCCACCACGTCCGTGCCACACGGTCACAGGGCCCGCACACACCCGTCTTTTTAGAGCAACTTCAACGGGCCGACCCAAACGGACGACGTTTTTGTCCGTTTTTTGTCCGTTTGGATCGGCCGCCCGCCCGCCGTCCGCTCTTTTTTAGTTTTGGGTCGGCAGTGCGTCCAACGGGCCGACCCATTTGCATGACCGCGCGCGTTTAACATGGTGTCGTCGCCCTGATTTTGACGCTCCAGCACGCGGGAAAGATTCGCGCGCGCTGGTTTTGGCGTTCCAGCGCGCGGGAAAGGTTCGCGCGCGCGCCGCGGCCGGCGCTCTGTTCACACTCTGTCGGCCGCCCACTCTCGCCGCCTCTGCACCACCATGTCGATCCGCCGCCTACGCGCTTCGGATTTTTGCGGAGTCCGCGAGCAACGCTCCGGCGCCTTCTCCGCCGAGATCTGGTTTCGCGAGAAACATCTCGCCGTCGGCACCTTCGACACCGCAGAGGAGGCGGCCCGCGCGCACGACGTGGCGGCGTGGCGCCTCCTGAGGCATCGTCGGGATATGAATTTTCCCAACGTGTCGAGTCAGCGGGCGCAGGATCTGGCGCCTCTCCCGCGGCTTTTCACCGACGAGGATCATCGTGTCCACCGGAGGCGGCAGCGTCGCCTCGCCATTGCAGAGAAGGGCGTGGAAGCCTTGGTGCTGTGACGTGGAGGCTACCCGCAGGACATCGTCGACGAGCGCCAGTTCTACAAGCAATTTAGATCGGAGAGGGACGCGAGGAGGAGGGAGCGAGCCGCCTATCGGGAGGACAAGCGTTCGCGGAAGCAGACAGCTCAACTGAAATTGAAGCTACGAGAAACGGTGGGTTGGGACTTTGAAGACGAGGCGTATGCTGACGCCTACATTCAGACATCGGAGGAGGACATTACCGAGTCGGATTCAGAAATCGACGAGTAGTGGTCTTTTCTTTTTATCTGTGTACGCTAGAATTATCTATGTACCCCTTTTTATCTGAAAAAATGGTCGGCGGCGTCGGCGACGTAGCAGGCGGGCGAGGGTGTGAATCCAATGTGCCACCGACCAGGGGGCCCGGTGAGGAAAGAGGGCGAGCGCGCGCGTCCGTCTCGTGTCCGCGCCGACGCAAATCCGGCTCAAAAATGGGCCTGGAATGGGTCGCCCGCGGACGAAAAACGGACGCGCGTCCGTTTGGGTCGGCACGTTGGGCCGACACTTTTGTCCGCGCCGAGCCAAACTGACGCGGGCGGACGAAATGGGTCGCCCCATTGGAGTTTCTCTTATATCTCAACCATCCGTGTCTTATGCTTTCATCCCTTGCTCGCCTTTCTCCTCAGCATCTCTCGCACATATCCATTCCCCACTTGCCTCTCTCCATGAGCCTACCTCCGGCCAGTGCCGCGGTTTCTCCGGTGAGGCCCCCACCGGCGAGGCATCCCTGCTCCTCTCTTCACCTCTGCTCGTCGGCCCTCCCCTTCCTACTCCCCGACGCCCCCGTGTGATGGACCATGGGTTGGCGCTTGGCGGAGGGGGAAGCATGCCGTGGATCTGCACCTGGTGGACGGGAACAGCTGCAACCGACCTGGTCGGGAGCTGCAACTGGTCTCGCCGAGAGCTGCGACGGGTGGGTGACCACGACCACGGGCAGGCAACGGGCTGGATGACCGTGCCCAGACAAGTGCTACAACCACGGCGACCAGATGTTCGAACCAGCTCCTAATTGTGCTACTACAGGCGTTTTGATTTGATGGAACCATCGTCCAATTTTCAGTTTTTTTGCTACCACCGTAATATGTATTTGCTGGAACTATCAACATTTTTTGCTACCATCGTTCTTTTTTGTTTAGCTGGAATCATGCCCAATTTTACTTTTTTTGCTATCATCATAATATTTTTTTGCTGGAACCATCAAGATTTTTTGCTACCATCGTTTTTTGGTTTTGCTGGAATCATGCCCAATTTTACTCTTTTTGCTACCACCATAATATTTTTTGCTGGAACCATCAACATTTTTTTCTACCATCATTTTTTTGGTTTTGCTGGAAGCATGCCCAATTTTACTTTTTTTGCTACCACCATAATATTTTTTTTGCTGGAACCATCAACATTTTTTGCTACCATTGTTTTATTTGGTTTTGTTGGTACAACGCCAAATTTTTGCATTTTTGCTACCACAAGCCTTTTGATTTGCTGGAGTGAGATTCATTTTTTGCTACCACCGGCATCTTTGATTTTTTGCTTCAACAATGTTCATTTTTCCAATTTTTTATACCAGCGTTTTCAAGTTTGCTGGAAGCAGCGCATTTTTTTGCTACAATCATTGTTTTGGATGCGAACCACGGCGTCATCACCATTGTTTCCTGGAGGGGGGTGAGGGGATGGGCAGCACCAGCGAGGGGTGAGCGTCGGCGGTGATTGTCGACGGCGGACGCGCGCTGCACGACGTGGAGGGGCTGCTGGGGGGAGGGAGCGACGGTGTCCCGTTGGAGCCGGGCGACAACCGGCGACGAGGGGAAGGCGCCTAACTGCGTTGCGGGGGAGGGGTAGCGCGAGGCGCGACCTACTTTGAGGTATACAGCCGGCGGGGCGGGAGACTACTTGCAGAGAGGGATCGCGGTGTTGGAAGACGAAGTCATTGAAGGATGTGGGCCAGCTGGCAAAACAGACGGCTGATGACACGCTAATCGTGCGGCTGCGATGCGACCGGCCCAAACTTGGGCCGGCGCACCGGCGCCTATCAGTGCCCTAAGAAGAAATTACCTTTGGCAAATTTGTTGGTTAGTGACAAGTAAATCAAGTAGCACGGGAAAGTAAGAAATACATGCAATCGATAGGGAGGTACTTTTTTTCTAGAAGGAAAGACACAGACAGTCAGAAGGGAGGTACTTACCTTTTTATCTCAAGGTCAACAACGAAATTATGAGTTAAAAAATGCACCTAATATTCTAAAATTTTATCAAAAAACAAATACACCTTACATAAAAGAAAAGAGAAAGTATTTTTTTTTTAACTATTGGTAAGTGCATCTCCAACGGCGACCCACAGATTTTTCTCCCACATCCGCCGCAGACAGGGGGACCAGTCCGTCGTGAACACTGCGGCGGGCTCTCACAGATTCTCTCCGGCATCCGCCGCAGACAGGGGACCAGTCCATCATGAACACCGCGGCGGGCTCCCACAGATTCTCTCCCGCATCCGCCGCAGACAGGGGAACCAGTCCGTCGTGAACACCGCGATGGGCTCCCACAGATTCACTCCCGCATCCGTAGCAGACAGAGGGACCAGCCTGTTGTGAACACTGCGACATGCTCCAGGGAAGGGGGTAGCAGAGCAGAGCAAACCAGACCTGGCAGGCGGCGGCGGAGACAGAGATAAGCACGTCAGCGGGCGGTGCTCGACAAATTTTCATGTTTTCACTCTTTTCTGAAACCTATTTGAGATTTGACCCTAGTTTGAAAAAAATCAAGATCTGACTTTTTTGCTACCGCCAGAGTCCATGGCGGTAGGAAACATGCTACCGCCAACCGGGCTGGCGGTAGCCTGCACACCCCTACCGCCAAGGTGCTTGGCGGTAGGCACGAGTACGCACTGTGTTCAATACTTAGAAGGTTTTTGGCGGTAGGGCATGCAACCCTACCGCCAGGGACCTTGGCGGTAGGCTGTTATACCCTACCGCCATGGTCCCTGATGGTAGCAAAAGGGTCAGATCTTAAAATTTTATCAAACTAGGTTCAAATCTCGAATAGGTTTCAGAAAAAAATCAAAACACGAAATTTAGCCGCGGTGCTCATGTTCTGCTCTTCACAGTTCCCTTTTCACAACATTTGTTGTGCGGCCGCAGACTCACTTAAGAGAAGAGCCGTTCCGGACCCGCGTGAACAACAATGATTATTTTATAAGAACACTATTAACAAATTCAAACAAGGGCCTCTTCGGAGCCCCTCGCTCCCAGAGCTGCAGTTGAAAATTGCGTAGCAAGAAAACAAGTGGTCCACGGATTCTATGATTTTGCAAAGCTGGTGGATTGTCGAACAGCTCCCAAATCTGAAGAAAAATGATTGATGACAAACATAAACGTGAGTTATTGAGATGACCTTTTCTATTGAGATTGATGAAGTCTCCACGTCTCCTTCACTAAACATATATCGCCTAAAGTCATAAAATAAATTCAGGAAAATACAAACCATGAATCCTCCTAAGAGCATCTCCAACAACGGCGTCAAAAGACGCGTGTGGGGTAAACTGGCACCATAGCGCGTGCGGAACGTTTCCGCGCGCTCTAGTGAAGGTGGAAAGTAGCGCGCGCGGAAAACGATTGCGCGCGCGGGAGAGAAAGCGGGCGGTCGCACGCTAGATTCGATGCACCACTTCTGGCGCGCCTATAAATTGCGACGCTCGTCACGCGGCCTCCCATCCCTATCCGCACTGGCACGCGCGCTCTCGACGCTTCCTCTGCCGCTTCCCCGCCCCGCCACCACCGCGCCACCATGCCGCCGCGCCGTCGAGGATCTTCGGGCTACCGCGACGTCCACGAGCGCCCCTCCGGCGCCTACTGCGCTGAGATCCGGTTCGGCGACGTCCGGCTCGGCCTCGACACGTTCGAGACCCCGCACGAGGCCGGCTGCGCGTACGACGCGGCGGCGTGGCGCCTAGAGAGGCCTCGCGCGCAGATGAACTTCCATGACGTCTACACGCGCGAGTAGGTGCAGGCCGTCGCCCCTCCTCCTCGTCTTATCACGGACCTGAACCATGAGGAGCACCGTCGGCGGCAGCGCCGCCTCCTCATTGCCGAGGAGGGCGAGCGAGCCATGGCGGAGTACCGCCGGTGCCACCCGGTGGACGTCGCCAACGAGCGCGCCTTCTGGACGGAGAGGACGGCAAAGCGCCGCGCGGAGCGGGCGAACAGGCGTCGGCGGAAGGCACTGGCCATATCGCAGTGCGATCTCGTTAACTCCGGTGGGAAGTCGTTCTTCTCGTCAGACAATGATCGTTGGGATGACGTGTGGCTCTCTACCTCGGACAACGCCAGCAAGGGTGATGATGAGGACGGCTCGGAGTAGTTCTAGTTGCACCGTAGTTTTTATTATCTAGTTGCACCGTTGTTCTTTTTATCTATCTATGCTATGAACTATGTAAAATATCTATGTATCCTTTTATCTATGCTATGAACTATGTATCATTTTTTATCAATGAACAAAATATCTATGCACCGTAGTGCGAAGTGTTTATGCGGAAGCGCACCCGCTACATTTTAACGCGCTTGCTGGAGCTACGTGTGTGCGCTACATTTTACCGTGGCTGCTGGAGCCAGCGCTTCCCGCCGCGCCAAATCAGGCGATCGGCACGCTGCAAATTGGTTTTTAGCGCGTCGCGCGTTAGGCGGTCTAATCTATAGCCGCTGGCGGTGATCAATGGAAAGATAACAGTATCCAGTTTTGGTATACAAAACACCAGCGACCCACGAGACCACGACCATAACAGAAACAGGAAACAAGATGCTCGACTCAAAACACCTACGGGCCAAAAGCCTGATAACACCTTTGTCATCACCCACAGCCAAAAGGGCACCAAGTTCGCAGAATACACCATTAGACAGCAACAAGAGAAAAAACACCCAGCAAAACAAGACCGTCGCACGTGAGAGAGAACTATATATGCTGGATATTCACCACCTCGAATCATCAGGCTCCACTGAAACATCCAGGAACTTGAAGCCGCCAAGCCCAGAGACACGGCCCGATCACATCACACAAGGATCGACGTTCGCCCGCAGCTGATTCGACAGAGATTTACGTTGCTTCACTCAGCACTGCCTTCACAGCAATACCTTCTTCATTCTTCAGCAAACCTGTCCAGTAAGATAAGAACGAGCAAGCGGTAAAGATGCATGGTTTCAATCCGAGTGCGCATCACATGGTTCTCAAAGATGACTTTATTCTGAGTACACCAAATCCCCCAACAAATAGCAGCCACGCATGCAGGGTATGTAAAAACATTCCCCTCCAGGTAAGAAGGCATACAGCCAGCCAAGAAATACTCTGCCATAAACTATTGAGACGTCCCTTACATAGCAAGCAATTCCCAGGGCATCTAGTTTACCACTCACTACTCGTACAAGAAAGGAACAGAATCCATGCATACATTGTCTAAATATAAGAGAAAGGAATAAAGGCCCTAGCTTGCAGCCCCTGCTAGGCATCTCATCTCATCTCCTCTCCTCTCATATATTGCACATATGTATATATGGTGACTTGGAGGAAACCGTTATGGTCTGGATATGATCAGATATGATGATATAGGCACACATAAAACCCCTCCCAAAAAAAAAGTCCACGAACGCATGCGAGGTACTACTCGGAGTCAGCAGGTATCCCTTGATGTACCAGTTCCAGTGATTTTTTCGAGCAACCAGTTCCAGTAATTTTCACATACTAGTACATTATATTTTGCTAGGTTTGTGCTGAGCATCAAGTAATTCAAGACCCAAATTGCATCAACAAGGTCATAATCATACAAATAAGAGTGAATTTTGGTTTTTACCCCTATACTTTTAGGCCCTCTTCGATTCAAAGGATTTCTAAAGGAATTTTGGAGGATCCTAATCTTTAGGAATTTTTCCGACATGGGTTGTTTGATTCATAGGATTACAATCCATAGGGATTTTCCCATAGGATTCAACTAGTTTTCATAGGAAAATTTCCATCCACTCCAACCTCATGTGAAGAATCCAATGTTTTTCCGGTGCACAATCAAACACTCATACTAATCCTGTAGGATCGAAGATGACATGCCACTCTATTCCTCTGTTTTTCCTATTCCTGCGTTTTACAAATCCTGCGAATCAAAGAGGCCCTTAAATTAAGGTGCCACCTTGGATTTAGGGGTAGATAGTCAGTGGAAATATGTGATCCCAATCCAGTTGCTGCATTTAATCCATTCTCAACTGCACATTTGTATGTCCAAACAGCTCCTAAACGGATTGCAAGAATTTTTCGAAAAAAACGGTACCTGGTGTATAATTTGACAAAAGTACTTTAGTCGTCATGAATTAATTCTCTGCTATCCAGCGTACGTTATTTTCTTGGTTATAAATAGGCTACCTAAGCTAGCTAGCTGATTGCACCTAATTTGCAGATACCGCTGATGTGCGTGCAGTTGCAAATCTAGATCGAGAGAGCTAGCTAACCAGCATTGGTCCGATCAAGCTAGAGTACTTGTGTCCATGGCACAAGCTTCAATGCACACTACTGTTATGCAAGTATTCAGCAGTTTGGAAATCCATGCATTGATTCTCTTGAGCTTTGCCCTGCAACTATTCCTCTTCTTCTCGGGCGGCCTTCGGCGCCGCCACTGCCATATGCTGCTTACGACCTCAATATGGCTGTCTTACCTGTCAGCTGATTTCATCGCGGCATATGCGCTGGGCTACCTTTCACGCCAGTTGTCTTGCGGGCACCTTTCCTTCTTATCCACCTTGGAGGGCAGGACACCGTGACAGCCTTTTCATTGGAGGACAATGAGTTGTGGTTGAGGCACCTGCTGAACCTGCTAGGCCAAGCATGCCTGGTCATGTATGTGTTGTGGAAGTCGGTGGCATTGGCACACTACCACTTGTTATCCCGGCTGCATTTCTATTTGTTGCCGGGATCATCAAGTACGGAGAGAGGATTTGGGCACTCAAGTTGGGGAACCAGAAAGGCCTGAGGACCTCCACTAGCGGAGAAGCAAAGAAGGCATCCCTGGAAGTAGAGGGCAGTGAACAATATGTGCAGACATATCAAGCAATTATCAAGTATGCTGCTCTTCACACCAAGGGAGCCGTGCGGGGTATATTCGCTGGACAGGATCTCTATGACATGGACCTGCAAAGTCGTAGTAAATTTCGAGATTTACATAGGTATGATATGGAGTATGTACAAGACAAGTTCAAGATAGCAGAGATTGAGCTTAGTATAATGTACGACAGCCTCTTCACGAAATCCCGGGTGATTCAAACAACGGCCGGCGCCATCCTTCGGTGTGTCTCCCTCGCCTCCACAGTGGTTGCCTTTGTGCTTTACGTCAAGATGATGATGAGTGGTAGTGTCGATGCTGAGCAAACGGCGGTTGCATACAAGGACGACTACAGAAGAAGTGGAATTGATGCTGCCATCACCTATGCATTATTTGTTGGAACATTTTTTCTCGAAGCTTGCTCGATCTTCATCGTGATGATGTCGCCGTGGGAGTGGCCATTCTTGGAAGCTCGAGCTGGATGGTATAGTCGTGTGCTGCTCAACCGAGTGGCATGGCCAATCTTCATGAAGATCCAACCAGAGACCAAGCCATGGTGGTCAAACTCAATGGGGCAGTACAACTTGTTTAGCTCCAGCAGGAGCATGTCAGCTGAAGGCCACAGGTGGTGGAATAGAACCATCAGAATGGCAAAGAAGATGGCAGGCGTGTTTGGAGCTACTGATGTGTGGAACAAGATAAACAACACCAAGCACACCCAAGTCACGAGGGAGATCAAGGATCTCATCCACGACTCATTAGGCCTTGTAGACCTTGTGTTTGGGCAACCTCAATCCATCCGTGTTCCAAGGAATTATAAAGTACTACTGTCTATCTCCTTCGAGCATGCCTTGTTGACGCTACACCTTTGGACAGACGAGGTGCTACAGAAGGCGGCCAAGTCGACAATGGTGATGAATAGCATTCGCACCACCCAAGACCAAGAGGCAGCACGGCAGCAATGTCTTATGGATACCTGCAAGAGGCTATCTGACTACATGGTGTACCTGATGGTGACGCACCCTGCCATGCTAGCTACCCATCAGCACCAACGTGCAGGATCTACTGGCGAAGGCCTCACAGTGGGCCAATGATGCATCCAGCATCGAGGATATTTTATGTAAATTTGGTATTAGTATTTTCTTCTAGTTTCTGGCACTCGCAAATGGGGTGCCGGAAAGCCAAAGGGGTATCCACGCGGAGCTTGAGAAACTGGAGCAGTTGTGGGTGAGGATGCTGGTGTACGCAGCCGGAAAATGCCGGCCGGAAGAGCATGCCCGAAGGCTGAGTGCTGGGGGAGAGCTCATCACCTTCGCCTGGATGCTCTTGGCGCATCGGGGAATGGGAGACGTGCAGCACAGAGTCAGTCTTTTCTCAGGACAAACCGTCCCAGGAGCAAATCTTTTGGAATTTGAGACATCTGCAAATTAAGATGGATCGATCAGGAGTTAGTTCACTACTTACTCGGCTCAATTACTTGCCTACTAGCCTCTGTTGTATCGTCGTCTATACATTTATGAGTACTACAGTTAGTGCCGCTGTATTTCCTTAAACAGCTAATACCGTCCCTCTTTATTTGATACCTAGCACTACCGGACTCGCGGTCTATGCCTACGGCCAAGGGCCGTCGGCATAGATCTATGCCTACGGCTGCCGTCGGCATAGACCCGTCGGCGTAGATATCGTCAACGTAGTCTTGTCAGACCGTCGGCGTAGTATATGCCGACGGCCGGGGTCAGCCGTCGGCATAGTTTAGCCGTCGGCAGTGTTTTTCCGTCTGACGGCAACGGACGGCGCCGTCAAAAGCGCTGACGAGTCATGGGACGCCATGTGGCAGAGGTACGTCGACGGCTTGGCCGTCGGCATAGGTAGAAATCTATGCTGACGGCCTAGCCGTCGGCGTACCTCTGCCACGTGGCGTCCCATGGTGCTCCTGGTGGCAGTGCTATGCCTACGGCAAAGCCGTAGGCATAGATGGAATCTATGCCGACGGCTTTGCCGTAGGCATAGATTTTCATCTATGCCGACGGCTTTGCCGTAGGCATAGATCTGCCACGTGGCAAGCCCTCGTAACTCCTGGGCTTATATATGCCGACGGCTTTGCCGTAGGCATAGTTTTTTTTTTGTTTTTTTTATTTTCCCTGTTTTCTCTTTTTCAATTCATTTGACAGCATTTCAAAGCAGAATAATATGGAATTATGCAGAAATATGACAGTTCATCATCTAAACATAGTCAAGTTCATCATCATCATCTAAAGATCATCACCGGCGGAAGTTCATGAACATAAAAGTAGTGCAAGACATGGAACATCATAAAAGTAGCAACATGAAAGGCATGGCACGACGGCCACATGCACGGAATCATCATCGACATCAAGCAAGACCACCTCCGCCAAAACCACCACCAAGACCACCTCCGCCAAAACCACCACCACCAAGACCACCTCCGCCAAAACCGCCACCGCGACCACCATCACTCTGCCAGATCAGAGTGACTGGGGTCGACGGAGCAGTAGTCGAGCCACCGGTCCCCTACATGTTTCAGAAAAGATTCTAACGGTAAATATGATATGATAGTGTTGAATGAACGAGAACTAGTTTGCCAGTAGTTAGGCAAATGTACTAACCGGACCATCACTGCCTAGTGCCACCCATTCATCGAACGTGGGCACGTGTGGCGGTTCTCCCGCAGGTGGTGGTGGGGGTCCCATTTGTGGTGGATCCGTGCGGTTACTCCAAGACGCCAACATAGTCTGGATGTTAGTTAAACAAGCAAACTAGAAGGTCAGAAGGAATGAAAGTGCAAAAAATTAGCTTGGTTTTAAGAGGGCAAAACTAACCGCCATCATTTGACGGTTGTAATCATCATTTGCCTTCACTCGTTGCAAGTACTCTCGCACCTCGAGATTCCTATGCTCGACAAAGGCCTTATATGCCTACATAATTTAGGTTGTTTCTAAGTGAGCAATGCTGAAAATGAACTGAGAATGCTAGAGAGAAAAAGATAAAGGGGAAGTACTTACAGCATGCTGGCGGGCTAAGGGAGTCTGTGAACGCCCCGTACTCTCTAACTGGCTCGGGTTGGTAGACCGAAGTCGTGTGTACGAGATCGAAGGAGTTATCAAGCCATCGAAACACGGATACCGGCCATGTGACTTCCCCTGGATGGCCACCATCGCCGTGTCGTCGATCTGAGACTGGGCGACCTCAGGAACAGGAACATCCGGATGCAACTTCTGATAGTGCTGAGTGTAAGACTCCAGGTGCTCCTCGGTCTTGCCGTAGTACTGGCTCTCGCCCTCCTTCGGATGACTCCGCTCGCGGGCCAGCTTCCACGACTCAATGTCTGAGAGCGGCCTCTTCAACTTGTCCTCCTGCAACGTCAAACAGAAGTTAGCCATACATAAGAACATGACGGTAAAGAAGAACAAAAATGCATCATGAATATAGATATACCTTCATGGTCTTGAAGCCCCAGTGGTTCCTGTTTCCTTGGCCGTGTGTCCCGTCTTTTCCACGGTTAGCCCGGGCCTTGATGCTCTTGGCAGCAAACTCTGCATCATCGCCGAGCCACCTATCCACCAAACTCTCCCATCCGTCATGCCTTCCATAGCACCAACGAGGAACAACCTATGCAAATTTTGGAAGCATGACATGTGAGCATGAAACATATAGTTGAATGCTTGAAACAATGATAAGTTAGTAATAGTTACCATCATGAACTGCTCCCTGTTCAAGGTAAGTCATTGCCTCTGCGCTTGAGTTTTGGTCATCTTTTGTTGCAGGTAGATGTGGTAGTACTGCGAGACGGCAACCTAGTGCACCTCGTACTGCAACTGACGAGCTTTCTTCTTCGCAGCCGCAAGCAAGACCACGTTGGCTCTGGCCTTGTGCTCGTCAAGAACTCTATAGAGTTGTTGCAATCATGCATAAACCAGAAGCAAACAAGGCATGAGTTGAGTGATTCAATGATAAACTATGAACGAAACTGAAGACAAGTGATTCAGAAGAGAACTTACCCAAAATTGGGTGATCACGGCCTTAGCGGCCGTCCCGTACTCCGCGTTGCTGCAAGCCTCGTAGTGGGCCCAGCTCGTGGCCAAAACCCGCAGCTGCGGGTCCCTTTCTGGCCGCGGGCAGAATAGGCCAGGCCAAAACTCCTTCAACAGGACAGTGATAAGGCCGTTCGGTTTACGGCCCTTTCCGCGAAGGATCCAGTTTCTGCAGAAGAATCAAATGATTGCCATGTGTACAATAAGAAAATGTTGTCATGTGTTGAAAATATGATTGAGAGGCACTTACTCTGTCCCCACAGGTTCAATGAGCCACTTGTGCTCCTCGATAGAAGGTGGTGTAGGTAGTCCGGCATTACCACACAGCCACCCCTGCGGAGCACCCGGTGGCAAGTCACCCCACAACTCGGGATCAACATCCCCTCCACCCTCCTCACCCTCCTCCTCGGCCTCCTCCTCCTCGCCCTCCTCCTCCTCGCCCTCCTCCTCCTCGCCCTCCTCCTCCTCACCATCAGGAACATACTCCTCCTCCTCAGACTCAGAAGGTGCCTCTGTATAGAAGGGCATCGAAGAAGACCCTCCTATTTCGGACACGGCCCAGAGTTTTTTGCCCCGGCTGCCTCTCCCCCCACCTCCTCCTCCTCTAGGGGCTCTCCCCCCATCGCCTCCTCCTCTAGGGTCTCCTCCCCCGACCCCTCCACCTCCCTATGAGGTGTCATCCTCGCGTAGTCGGGAGGGAACCTTGTGGGCTCGTCCACTCCGAGTATGTCCTTTGAATTTACTGAGGAAACTGGCGCCACTGGACTTGCCCATGATTAGCAAACCTGCATTGAGAAGAGAATAAACAATTAGTAAGGATATCAATTAAACAAGCATACAGGAAAAACATTAATACCAGAAGATCACATTAAGCATACTATTGTAATGATCATTAAAAGAACTTACATTTTCTAGAACCCATATGAATCATCACTATTGTAATCTATTTGTGGACCGGTCTCATCATCACTATCACGCATATCTTCTTTGTTGTCTGATGGACGTGGAGGCTCTTCCTCATCGTCAGCGTCTTCATTTAACTTTTCAAGCATAATTATGTCTCTTTGATTCACAACTGCCTCACCATCAATCCGTGCGTCGTCGTCGTTTGGGTCCAGGTCAACATAACCCAAGTCATCATCCTCGTTGTTTCGGACCACTTCATCATGTTCCTCTTGATAGAACACTCCCTCGTATGTCATGGGGTTTATGTTGTAGTAATCATCATTGTTCGGGTCCGGTAGCTTACCATGCGGCGACACCTTGAACACAACTTCCCAACCCTTTAGGTACTCTTTCTGGCATGGGTAAGGCAGATAATATACTTGTGTGGCCTGGGTAGCGGCGATAAAGATATCAGCTCCGGCATAGACGGTTGATGGTTTAACTTCAACTAAACCAACAGAAGGCGTATGTCTCATACCCTTTTTGGGGTCGAACCATCGGCATTTGAACACAGTGAGACTTAGGTGTTCGCGGCCACGTTTGAATGTAAGCTTGTATATTTTTCCTACCCTTCCATAGTAATCTACTTTATTATCTCCTTCAGTGAAGACTCCGGTATTTATGGTTTTGGGATCAGGCCGACTGTTCTGGTGCTCCTCTGTATGGAAGCGATACCCATTCACATCATACTTTTGGCATGTCATGACGACAGGGTCAAAACCCATGGAAACCCATCTCAATTATTCATCCATTGATTCGGTCGGATCATTTCCCTACAAGTTTAATTGAAATTATAGGGTGCATGAGTTTAATTGAAATAGGTAATAGGGAAGTGTGAAAAATTACTTTCTCCATGAACCACGCAACAAAAATTTTCCTTCCATCAGCACCCTTTCGGAGAAGAGCAAGTGCCTCCGCTTCAATAGGAGGCAGCATTCCCGTCCATTCTTCTTCAACGAATCGACTACAATAAGAAAAGCGGTATAAGAACTAGGCAAAGTGAACATAACGAATTGACTAAAAGAATGGTGCAAAGGTATTACCTCATCCACTCATCCTCAACTTCCTTGATGTTGTGCAAGATATAAAACATGACATCCTCCCACTCATCTCGTGGCATGAGATAAGGTTTCAAGCATCCAGCCCTACCACCTTGCCCGATGAATAGAGGCAACTTGGGTTTATACTTGGGTTCTTCTGTATTGTATCGAGACACCTTATTGTGCAACGTGGGAACATGGTCCGGATAGTAGGCTGTCCTGAGGTCTGCCACCTCCTCTAGGATAACTGCCTCAGCTATGGAAGCTTCAATCTTAGCTTTGTTTCCACATTTCTGTCTCAGATGCTTGTTATGTCTCTCAGGGCCGTACTGCCAACGATTCTGCACAGGGCCCCCCAACAATACCTCGTTCGGGAGGTGCAAAATGAGATGTGTCATCGGAGTAAAGAAGCCTGGCGGGAAGATCTTCTCTAGCTTGCATATCAACTCCGGCGCCTTCTTATGCATTTCTTTTATCTTCTCAGGACATACTTCTTTAGCACAAAGCGTGCGGAAGAAATGGCTTAACTCCGCAAGCACACGCCAGACATGCTCGGGAACATAGCCCCGAACCATCACCGGCATAATCCGCTCAATCCATACATGATAGTCATGACTCTTGAGCCCGGTCACTCTGCCCGTTGAAAGATTGACCCCCTTACTTATATTCGACGCATAACCATCAGTGAACTTCACGATGTGTTTCAGCCACTTGAATGCCTCCATCTTATGATCCTTTTTAAGTACGAAGTCAGCATCTGGCTTGAACCAAGATTTTCGACTGCATGTGGGAGGCTGCATGTGTAGACGTGGTCTATCACAAATATTCTGTTGATCAACTCTAGCATTAACATTATCCTTTGTCTTATCAGGAATGTTGAGGATCGTGTGAAAAAGGGACTCTGCGACATTCTTTTCGGTGTGCATCACGTCTATGTTGTATGGAAGTTTGAGGTCCTTAAAATAGGGAAGCTGCGTGAAGGGGGTAATGTGAGTCCAGTTGTGCGTCTCACCATATCCTTTAAAAAAAATCCCTTTATCTTTTCCTTTGCCCTCGCCCTCATCTTCGCCTGTGGCTTTGCCTTTGCCTTTGCCTTTGCCTTTCCCTTCACCGGCAGGCTTAAGAGCTTTCAGCTGAGCAAGCACATCCGCACCAGAAAACGTTGGAATCTCGTTTACTTCATGGACAACTTTGCCTTTTGTGAAGTTCTTCTTGTCTTCCCTATCAGGATGGTCTGGAGGGAGGAACTGTCGATGCAGGTCAAATGCAACATACTTGCCACCCTTCTTCAGCCAAATGAAAATCAAGGCCTGCATGCACACTGGGCAAGGCATCTTTCCACTTGTACACCATCCGCAGAACAGGGCATAACCGGGAAAGTCATGCATGCAATATTATAGCCAAACTTTCATCAAGAAATTTTTCTACAGATGTCGGTCGTATGTCAACCTCGGGAAGTACCAAGAATGGTGCAAATCATCCATCAACGGCTGCATAAACACACTCAAATTCTTCCCCGGATATTCATGTAACACCCCGGATGTAACTTTCCCTATTTGTACTCCAACTCTTGCCGTTTCCGGCATTAAGTTATTTTATTTTCTCGGGTTCGGATTTTTGTCTCCGTGTGTTGTTATCGTTGTCATGCATCTCATATCATGTCATCATGTGCATTGCATTTGCATACGTGTTCATCTCATGCATTCGAGCATTTTCTCCGTTGTCCGTTTTGCATTCCGGCGCTTCGTTCTCCTCTGGTGGTCATTTCTAGCTTTCTTTCGTGTGTGGGGATTAAACATTTCCGGATTGGACCGAGACTTGCCAAGCGGCCTTGGTTTACTACCGGTAGACCGCCTGTCAAGTTTCGTATCATTTGGACTTCGTTTGATACTCCAACGGTTAATCGAGGGACCGAAAAGGCCTTGTGTTTGTTGCAGCCCAACACCCCTCCAATTTGGCACAAAACCCACCTAAACCTGCTCCATCATCTAGAGCGTTCGATCACGATCGCGTGGCTGAAAACCGCACCTCATTTGGACTCTCCTAGCTCCCTCTATGCCTATATATATCTTCCCCAATCGAAATCTCGGGTGAAACCCTAGCCCCACTCTCTCTCCGCCGCCGGACGTGTCCGCCGGCGCCGGACACGTCCACCGCCGCTGCCCACAGCCAACCGGGGCGTGCCACCTGTCCCTGGACGCCGCCCCGCCGCCAAGCCCGCTCGGGCCCATCGCCGGCCCTCCCGACCCGGGTCGCGCGCGCCGCCACCTCCATCGT
>NC_057797.1:6036396-6038703 GCF_018294505.1 Triticum aestivum
CGGCGCCCGCTGTCCGCGCGCCACCGCGCCGGCGACCGCCCCTCGCCGGCGTCACGTCGTGCCACCGCTCCGGCCTCTTCCTCTCCGGCGACGCCCCATGAAGCTCCGGCCGGCTACAGTAAATCCGGCCATCCTCGATTTTCGCACCCCAGATCCAGATCTGAAATATTAGGGTTGACCCCGTTTTTTTTTCCCAAGTCCCTAATCCATGTGCTCATGTTCGTCATGCTATATCTCCGCATCCGTAACTCCGTTTTTGGCATATAGCATATCAAATTGTTCATCTCAGAGAGTACATCATTTCGTTCCATTGCATCATTTTCATTTGAGTTCATCTTGATGCCCGAAATGTTGTTAGAAGAGGGCTACTTGAGATATTTGTCAGATCTGCTACTCCATTTGCATATTTGTCATTTTTCCATGATTAATGTGTGCATGATATGCCCATGAGCTCTACATATGTTTTGTTAAGGGTTTTGCCATCTTTCCAGAGGTGCAACCCATGTATTTTTGTGATGTGTGTGGTGATTAGCACGAGCTTGCAAAGTGAGGCACTTGGTAGTGCTGATTTCAGGGACTTTTTAATTTCACTAAGTCCTTGGGCTGTTTATTTCATATGGCCATATGTTCATGTTGTTTCCTAGTGATCCATGCCTCTTTTGAGGATGATCAGTAAGGATGTTTTGTTAATCTTGTAGTGCTATATCCATCCATGTATTTGTTTGCAATTATGGAGCACCCTAGCTTGAGTCAATCAAGCTCTACTTTTGCTACTTTGTGAATCTGGAAAGATTGTCAACTTGTTTGCAATTTTGCCGATGTTGTTGTAGTTGATCTGTGCATGCTATGTTATTGTTCTTGCCATGTCTAGCTTGAATTTTGTGTGTTCTTGATAGATGTATGCTTAGTTTGTCATGACTTGCTCCGTAGTGAGTGCATCGAGCTCGTAAACATGCCTACTTGATATCTGTTTTCAGCATGCTCCAGTTTTCACCAAGTCTGAGAACTGATTATGTTTTTGCCATGTTCACATGCTTGCAATTGTATTTTGTGATCCCTTTTGGCTCAAGGTCACTAAGGGACTTTTGTTAAGCCCTTTGAGTAGCTCCATGCCATGCTTTACTTTGCCATGTTCAGGTCCTGTAGCATGTAGTTTTGTTGCTCCGAAGAGGGCTACCTGGTCTGAAATTCCAGACAAGTGTTAATTTCACTAAGTCTGAGATCTGTTTGTCATATGCATTTTTGCCATGCTTGTTTGAACCTGTTAATGGATGAATTGGCCGTAGCTCAGTGCTAGACTTTTGTTAAGCATCTTGAGTGAATCCCTGCCATGTATTTTGTTGTCATGTTTGGGTGCTGTAGCATGTTCATATCATTGCATTTAGATGGCTACTTGTTGTAAATCGCAGACCAGTGTCATATTTGAATCGCTTGCCTTTTCCAAACCGTAACTCCGATTCCGGCGTTCTTTATATCGTTTTCAAGCGATTTCATCTCATCTTTCCAGTGGAACACTTGGTTTTCCAAGTTGAGGCCAGGTTTATGCATTCCTTGTCATATCTTGCATATGCATCCCGCATCGCATCCCGCATAGCATATCATCATTGCATCATATTGTTTGATCCTTGCACATGGTTGATTGTGTCCTTATTGCTTGTTTGTCTTGTTTGGGTAGAGCCGGGAGATGAGTTCGCTAACGAGGAGCCCGTTGAGTTTGCTTTCGAGGATCCAGTCAACTCTGACAACTTTGCAGGCAAGATGATCATACCCTCGAAATCACTACTATCTTTGCTATGCTAGTTTGCTCGCTCTTTTGCTATGCTAATGCTATGATGCCTACCATTTGCTTTCTAGCCTCCCAAATTGTCATGTCAAACCTCTAACCCACCATTGTCCTAGCAAACCGTTGATTGGCTATGTTACCGCTTTGCTCAGCCCCTCTGGTAGTGTTGCTAGTTGTCGGTGAAGATTGGAGGCCGTTCCTTGTTGGAACATTTATTTACTTGTTGGGATATCATTATATTACCTTGTTATCTTAATGCATCTATATACTTGGTAAAGGGTGGAAGGCTCGGCCTCTCACCTAGTGTTTTGTTCCACTCTTGCCGCCCTAGTTTCCGTCATATCGGTGTTATGTTCCCGGATTTTGCGTTCCTTATGCGGTTGGGTTATAATGGGAACCCCTTGATAGTTCGTCTTGATTAAAGCTTTTCCAGCAATGCTCAACCTTGGTTTTACCATTTGCCACCTAGCCTTTTTTTCCCTTGGGTTTCCGGAGCCCGAGGGTCATCTTATTTAAACCCCCCC
>NC_057797.1:6038898-6040271 GCF_018294505.1 Triticum aestivum
TGGTCCAAATAGAGCCACTTGCAGCGCCACCTCGGGGCAACTCGAGGGTTGGTTTTAGTTGTACGTAGTGTTCATCTGAGTGTGCCCTGAGAAACAGATATGTGCAGCTCCTATTGGGATTTGTCGGCACATTCGGGCGGTGTTGCTGGTCTTGTTTTAACCTGTTGAACTGTCTTAAAGAACCGAGGTACCGAGTCTGATCGGAACGTCTCGGGAGGAGGTCTATTCCTTCGTTGACCGTGAGAGCTTGTCATGGGCTAAGTTGGGACTCCCCTGCAGGGATTTGAACTTTCAAAAGCCGTGCCCACGGTTATGGGCAGATGGGAATTTGTTAATGTCCGGTTGTAGAGAACTTGAACCTTAACTTAATTAAAATGAATCAACTGAGTGTGTTACCGTGATGGCCTCTTCTCGGCGGAGTCCGGGAGGTGGACACGGTGTTGGAGTAATGTTTGCGCAGAATGTGTAGATTGAGTACGTTGTCCATGCTCTACCCCATTCCGAGACAAAATTTCGGCAGCACCTCCCCGCTGTTCTCCAAATACACGTCTCGGCAAAATGCCGAGAGAATGTGCATCCGGAGAACAACAAGGAGGCGCCGCCGAAATGCTGTCTCGAAACGGGGTAGAGCATGAACAACGTACCCAATCTACACATCCTCGGGCTGTCCGTGGAAAGCGCTGGACAATCTGAAAGAGATGCGGTGATAAATATGCAATTGAATGCATATTTATCGATGCAACCATTTCGGACGGGAGACCTAGGTTACGCGATTGATGTGAAAATTTAATCTAGTGACATGGAAAAAAAGTGGACGAGGTCATGGAATTGCTGCTCACCCTCCGATGTAGAGGATGCAGTCGATCAAAGGAGGGACGATCGTGGACCAACACCTCCAACGTCGACGGTCACTCCACGAAGATGGAACACCACAAATCCTGTTAATTCGACCAAGTGAAAAAAATTAGGTCTTCACCTCACATTAACCATTTGGCACAACATTATGAATCGACATGAAACAACATGTCAAATTGCAAAAAAAAATCTTTATTAAGTATTTTAGAAACCAAGTGCCTCGATTTGCTTCTTATATATGAATCAACATGACCAAAACACTAACTTGACCAATATTCATCCATCTATCACAAACTTTCCCAACATCTAATTCATCTATATTCAAAAACTTAGTAAAAACCATCTAGTATGTATCTAAATACCTAATAAAACTACACAAAACTATCTAGTATGTATCTAAATATCCATCCATCTATCTATTCATCTAGCATCCATCCATCTATCTAGCATCTATCTAAGCCAGCATGAACACGAGTAACGGCAACAACGATTTGTGGGAGGGGGTGCTCACTGGGCTG
>NC_057797.1:6041196-6041806 GCF_018294505.1 Triticum aestivum
GGGGGCGGGGAGCGGCGCGGGTGGAGCGGGCGGCGGGGAGCGGCGCGAGTGGAGCGGCGGTGAGTGGCGGTCGGCGGACGATGCGGGTCGAGGTGGCGGGGTGCAGCTAGCGAGAGGAGGCTGCGGGTGTGGGAGAGAACGAGTGGAGGAGGGTGGCCGCGAGCGGATAAGGCACCCTATGCCGACGGCTTAGCCGTCGGCATACATAAAACATGCCACGTGGCATATATGCCGATGGCTAAGCTGTAGGCATAGGTATATTTCTTTTTTTATGCAACAACACTATTCTTTTTCTAAAAAAGGTTGTGTTTCACTATGTTAGTTACACACTAGCCTTCCTATACCCTCCGTGAAGGGGGTGTCCGTGACGGTGCCGTCCGTGTGAGGGTCGGGGGGTGCCGGAGGGCGCGGGGTCAGGGCGGCACTGAGGCTGAGTAGGAGAGGCCAGAGGGCGCGTGTTCGGGGCAGCGTGGACCGGCCTGGAGAGGTGGCAGGGCAGACGAGGGGTGGTGGTGGGGTGAGGGTATGAATAGGGTGGTGGCGGCGGCGGGGCGCGGGTAGGGGGGTGGGCGAGATGGGAATGAGTGTGGAGGAGGCCGGTGGAACGTCT
>NC_057797.1:6041816-6043098 GCF_018294505.1 Triticum aestivum
CCACGAGATCTAGCCCTTTGACTTTGCACGGAGGGGCTTTGACCAGCGGATCTCCCCACCCGATTGTGTTAGGTCAGCCCATAGGAACACTTTGGAGCAACAACCGGGCCAGACCCACAGCAAGATCCCCTCCGTGTAGACCCGACGCGTCCGTTTCCCCCCTCCAGGTGCCGGCGGCGGCGCCGTCCGTGAGGGGGGGCACACCCCGGACACGCGTGCCGGGCATTTGCAACTGCCACAACACTTCCAGACTTGTGAGAGGCCGCCTACGCAAGATTTGGCGGCATGCTAGCCCCCGGAGGCCGCCGGCCACAGCCGTAGACGCGCGAAGGGCAATCCGCGTAGAGGGAATTTTTCGGATACTTCTCCGTCACCAAAAATTATGAAAAAATACCATCGTTCCTATAGCACATGTGCCCACGTCGTGCAAAAAAACTCATGATTTTATCGCGCTCCGAGTATTTAATAATATTCACGTCGCATCGTTACCGCAGAACGTCTACTACCGTGTCATCGCCGTCCGTGAGGGGGGGCCACGCCCAGGAGACGCGTGCCGCCTCTTCGGACATGCCACCACACCACCCCGCATGTATGAAGGCCCGGTGCGACGCTCCGGTGGCATTGCTACCCCCCAGGGCCCCCGTCCCGCCTAACCCTGTAGCGTTGACCACGGGATCTAGCCCTTTGACTTTGCACGGACGGGCTTTGACCAGCGGACCTCCCTGCCCGGTTGTGTTAGGTCAGCCCATACGAACACTTTGGAGCAACAACCAGGCCAGACCCACAGCAAGATCCCCTCCGTGTAGACCCGACGCGTTCGTTTCCCCCCTCTAGGTGTCGGCGGCGGCGCCGTCCGTGGGGGGGGCACACCTCGGACACGCGTGCCGGGCGTTTGCAACTGCCACAACACTTCCAGGCTTGTGAGAGGCCACCTACGCAAGATTTGGCGGCATGCTAGCCCCCGGAGGCCGCCGGCCACAGCCGTAGATGCGCGAAGGGCAATCCGCATAGAGGGAATTTTTCGGATACTTCTCCATTACCAAAAATTATGAAAAAATACCATCGTTCCTATAGCACATGTGCCCACGTCGTGCAAAAAACTCATGATTTTATCGCGCTCCGAGTATTTAATAATATTCACGCCGCATCGTTGCCGCAGAACGTCTACTACCGTGTCATCGCCGTCAGTGAGGGGGGGGGCACGCCCCGGAGACGCGTGCCACCTCTTCGGACATGCCACCACACCACCCCGCATGTATGAGGGCACGGTGCGACGCTCCGG
>NC_057797.1:6043108-6043909 GCF_018294505.1 Triticum aestivum
TGGTGGGGTGAGGGTATGAATAGGGTGGTGGCGGCGGCGGGGCGCGGGTAGGGGGGTGGGCGAGATGGGAATGAGTGTGGAGGAGGCCGGTGGAACGTCTACTATCGTGTCATCGCCATCCGTGAGGGGGGGGCACGCCCCGGAGACGTGTGTCGCCTCTTCGGACATGCCACCACACCACCCCGCATGTATGAGTGCCCGGTGCGACGCTCCGATGGCATTGATACCCCCCCCCCGGGCCCCCGTCCCGCCTAACCCTGTAGCGTTTGACCACAGGATCTAGCCATTTGACTTTGCATGGACGGGCTTTGACCAGCGGACCTCCCCGCCTGGTTGTGTTAGGTCAGCCCATAGGAACACTTTGGAGCAACAACCGGGCCAGACCCACAGCAAGATCCCCTCCGTGTAGACCCGACGCGTCCATTTCCCCCCTCCAGGTGCCGGCGGCGGCGCCATCCGTGGGGGGGGGGGCACACCTCGGACACGCGTGCCAGCCGTTTGCAACCGCCACAACACTTCCAGACTTGTGAGAGGTCGCCTACGCAAGATTTGGCAACATGCTAGCCCCCGGAGGCCGCCGGCTACAGCCGTAGACGCGCGAAGGGCAATCCGCATAGAGGGAATTTTTCGGATACTTCTCCATCACCAAAAATTATGAAAAAATACCATCGTTCCTATAGCACATGTGCCCACGTCGTGCAAAAAATCTCATGATTTTATCATGCTCCGAGTATTTAATAATATTCACGCCGCATCGTTGCCGCAGAACGTCTACTACCGTGTCATCGTCGTCCGTGAGGG
>NC_057797.1:6043966-6044389 GCF_018294505.1 Triticum aestivum
AATACCATCGTTCCTATAGCACATGTGCCCACGTCGTGCAAAAAAACTCATGATTTTATCGCGCTCCGAGTATTTAATAATATTCACGCCGCATCGTTACCGCAGAACGTCTACTACCGTGTCATCGTCGTCCGTGAGGGGGGGCCACGCCCCGGAGACGCGTGCCGCCTCTTTGGACATGCCACCACACCACCCCGCATGTATGAGGGCCCGGTGCGACGCTTCGGTGGCATTGCTACCCCCCAGGCCCCCCCCAAGGCCCCCGTCCCGCCTAACCTTGTAGCATTTGACCACGAGATCTAGCCCTTTGACTTTGCACGGACGGGCTTTGACCAGCGGACCTCCCCGCCCGGTTGTGTTAGGTCAGCCCATAGGAACACTTTGGAGCAACAACCGGGCCAGACCCACAGCAAGATCCCCTCC
>NC_057797.1:6044399-6045607 GCF_018294505.1 Triticum aestivum
CCCCGTCCCGCCTAACCCTGTAGCGTTTGACCACGAGATCTAGCCCTTTGACTTTGCACGGAGGGGCTTTGACCAGCGGATCTCCCCACCCGGTTGTGTTAGGTCAGCCCATAGGAACACTTTGGAGCAACAACCGGGCCAGACCGACAGCAAGATCCCCTCCGTGTAGACCCGACACGTCCGTTTCCCCCCTCCAGGTGCCGGCGGCGGCACCGTCCGTGAGGGGGGGCACATCCCAGACATGCGTATCGGGCGTTTGCAACCGCCACAACACTTCCAGACTTGTGAGAGGCCGCCTACGCAAGATTTGGCGGCATGCTAGCCCCCGGAGGCCGCCGGCCACAGCCGTAGACGCGCGAAGGGCAATCCGCGTAGAGGGAATTTTTCGGATACTTCTCCATCACCAAAAATTATGAAAAAAATACCATCGTTCCTATAGCACATGTGCCCACGTCATGCAAAAAAAAACTCATGATTTTATCGTGCTCCGACTATTTAATAATATTCACGCCGCATCGTTACCGCAGAACGTCTACTACCGTGTCATCGCCGTCCGTGAGGGGGGGCCACGCCCAGGAGACGCGTGCCGCCTCTTCGGACATGCCACCACACCACCCCGCATGTATGAAGGCCCGGTGCGACGCTCCGGTGGCATTGCTACCCCCCAGGGCCCCCGTCCCGCCTAACCCTGTAGCGTTGACCACGGGATCTAGCCCTTTGACTTTGCACGGACGGGCTTTGACCAGCGGACCTCCCTGCCCGGTTGTGTTAGGTCAGCCCATACGAACACTTTGGAGCAACAACCAGGCCAGACCCACAGCAAGATCCCCTCCGTGTAGACCCGACGCGTTCGTTTCCCCCCTCTAGGTGTCGGCGGCGGCGCCGTCCGTGGGGGGGGCACACCTCGGACACGCGTGCCGGGCGTTTGCAACTGCCACAACACTTCCAGGCTTGTGAGAGGCCACCTACGCAAGATTTGGCGGCATGCTAGCCCCCGGAGGCCGCCGGCCACAGCCGTAGATGCGCGAAGGGCAATCCGCATAGAGGGAATTTTTCGGATACTTCTCCATTACCAAAAATTATGAAAAAATACCATCGTTCCTATAGCACATGTGCCCACGTCGTGCAAAAAACTCATGATTTTATCGCGCTCCGAGTATTTAATAATATTCACGCCGCATCGTTGCCGCAGAACGTCTACTACCGTG
>NC_057797.1:6046246-6046678 GCF_018294505.1 Triticum aestivum
GGGTCCCCCGTCCCGCCTAACCCTGTAGCGTTTGACCACGAGATCTAGCCCTTTGACTTTGCACGGACGGGCTTTGACCAGCGGACCTCCCCACCCGGTTGTGTTAGGTCAGCCCATAGGAACACTTTGGAGCAACAACCGGGCCAGACCGACAGCAAGATCCCCTCCGTGTAGACCCGACGCGTCCGTTTCCCCCCTCCAGGTGCCGGCGGCGGCGCCGTCCGTGAGGGGGGGCACATCCCGGACACGCGTGCCGGGCGTTTGCAACCGCCACAACACTTCCAGACTTGTGAGAGGCCTCCTATGCAAGATTTGGCGGCATGCTAGCCCCCGGAGGCCGCCGGCCACAGCCGTAGACGCGCGAAGGGCAATCCGCGTAGAGGGAATTTTTCGGATACTTCTCCATCACCAAAAATTATGAAAAAATACCAT
>NC_057797.1:6046688-6047639 GCF_018294505.1 Triticum aestivum
CGCATCGTTACCGCAGAACGTCTACTACCGTGTCATCGCCGTCCGTGAGGGGGGGCCACGCCCAGGAGACGCGTGCCGCCTCTTCGGACATGCCACCACACCACCCCGCATGTATGAAGGCCCGGTGCGACGCTCCGGTGGCATTGCTACCCCCCAGGGCCCCCGTCCCGCCTAACCCTGTAGCGTTGACCACGGGATCTAGCCCTTTGACTTTGCACGGACGGGCTTTGACCAGCGGACCTCCCTGCCCGGTTGTGTTAGGTCAGCCCATACGAACACTTTGGAGCAACAACCAGGCCAGACCCACAGCAAGATCCCCTCCGTGTAGACCCGACGCGTTCGTTTCCCCCCTCTAGGTGTCGGCGGCGGCGCCGTCCGTGGGGGGGGCACACCTCGGACACGCGTGCCGGGCGTTTGCAACTGCCACAACACTTCCAGGCTTGTGAGAGGCCACCTACGCAAGATTTGGCGGCATGCTAGCCCCCGGAGGCCGCCGGCCACAGCCGTAGATGCGCGAAGGGCAATCCGCATAGAGGGAATTTTTCGGATACTTCTCCATTACCAAAAATTATGAAAAAATACCATCGTTCCTATAGCACATGTGCCCACGTCGTGCAAAAAACTCATGATTTTATCGCGCTCCGAGTATTTAATAATATTCACGCCGCATCGTTGCCGCAGAACGTCTACTACCGTGCCATCGCCGTCAGTGAGGGGGGGGGCACGCCCCGGAGACGCGTGCCGCCTCTTCGGACATGCCACCACACCACCCCGCATGTATGAGGGCACGGTGCGACGCTCCGGTGGCATTGCTACCCCCCCCCCCCAGGGTCCCCCGTCCCGCCTAACCCTGTAGCGTTTGACCACGAGATCTAGCCCTTTGACTTTGCACGGACGGGCTTTGACCAGCGGACCTCCCCACCCGGTTGTGTTAGGTCAGCCCATAGGAAC
>NC_057797.1:6047827-6051889 GCF_018294505.1 Triticum aestivum
CGGACACGCGTGCCGGGCGTTTGCAACCGCCACAACACTTCCAGACTTGTGAGAGGCCTCCTATGCAAGATTTGGCGGCATGCTAGCCCCCGGAGGCCGCCGGCCACAGCCGTAGACGCGCGAAGGGCAATCCGCGTAGAGGGAATTTTTCGGATACTTCTCCATCACCAAAAATTATGAAAAAATACCATTGTTCCTATAGCACATGTGCCCACGTCGTGCAAAAAAACTCATGATTTTATCGTGCTTCGAGTATTTAATAATATTCACGCCGCATCATTACCGCAGAACGTCTACTACCGTGTCATCGCCGTCCGTGAGGGGGGGCCACGCCCAGGAGACGCGTGCCGCCTCTTCGGACATGCCACCACACTACCCCGCATGAATGAGGGCCCGGTGCGACGCTCCGGTGGCATTGCTACCCCCCCCCCCCCCAGGGCCCCCGTCCCGCCTAACCCTGTAGCGTTTGACCACGGGATCTAGCCCTTTGACTTTGCACGGACGGGCTTTGACCAGCGAGCCTCCCCACCCGATTGTGTTAGGTCAGCCCATAGGAACACTTTAGAGCAACAACCGGGCCAGACCCACAGCAAGATCCCCTCCGTGTAGACCCGACGCGTCCGTTTCCCCCCTCCAGGTGCCGGCGGCGGCGCCGTCCGTGAGGGGGGGCACACCCCGGACACGCGTGCCGGGCATTTGCAACTGCCACAACACTTCCAGACTTGTGAGAGGCCGCCTACGCAAGATTTGGCGGCATGCTAGCCCCCGGAGGCCGCCGGCCACAGCCGTAGACGCGCGAAGGGCAATCCGCGTAGAGGGAATTTTTCGGATACTTCTCCGTCACCAAAAATTATGAAAAAATACCATCGTTCCTATAGCACATGTGCCCACGTCGTGCAAAAAAACTCATGATTTTATCGCGCTCCGAGTATTTAATAATATTCACGTCGCATCGTTACCGCAAAACGTCTACTACTGTGTCATCGCCGTCCGTGAGGGGGGGCCACGCCCCGGAGACGCGTGCCGCCTCTTCGGACATGCCACCACACCACCCTGCATGTATGAGGGCCCGGTGCGATGCTCCGGTGGCATTGCTACCCCCCAGGGCCCCCGTCCCGCCTAACCCTGTAGCGTTTGACCACGGGATCTAGTCCTTTGACTTTGCACGGACGGGCTTTGACCAGCGGACCTCCCCGCCCGGTTGTGTTAGGTCAGCCCATAGGAACACTTTGGAGCAACAACCGGGCCAGACCCACAGCAAGATCCCCTCCGTGTAGACCCGACGCGTCCGTTTCCCCCCTCCAGGTGCCGGTGGCGGCGCCATCCGTGAGGGGGGGCACACCCCGGACACGCGTGCCGGGCGTTTGCAACCGCCACAACACTTCCAGACTTGTGAAAGGCCGCCTACGCAAGATTTGGCGGCATGCTAGCCCTCGGAGGCCGCCCGCCACAGCCGTAGACGCGCAAAGGGCAATCCGCGTAGAGGGAATTTTTCGGATACTTCTACGTCACCAAAAATTATGAAAAAATACCATCGTTCCTATAGCACATGTGCCCACGTCGTGCAAAAAAACTCATGATTTTATCGCGCTCTGAGTATTTAATAATATTCACGCCGCATCGTTACCGCAGAACGTCTACTACCATGTCATCGCCGTCCGTGAGGGGGGCCACACCCCGGAGACGCGTGCCGCCTCTTCGGACATGCCATCAGACCACCCCGCATGTATGAGGGCCCGGTGCGACGCTCCGGTGGCATTGCTACCCCTAGGGCCCGCGTCCCGCCTAACCCTGTAGCGTTTGACCACGGGATCTAGCCCTTTGACTTTGCACGGACGGGCTTTGACCAGTGGACCTCTCCACCCAGTTGTGTTAGGTCAGCCCATAGGAACATTTTGGAGCAACATCCGGGCCAGACCCATAGCAAGATCCCCTCCGTGTAGACCCGACGCGTCCGTTTCCCCACTGCAGGTGCCGGCGGTGGCGCTGTCCGTGAGGGGGGCCAAACCCCGGAGACGCGTGCCGCCTCTTCGGACATGCCATCACACCACCCCGCATGTATGAGGGGCCAGTGCGACGCTTCGGTGGCATTGCTACCCCCTCAGGGCCCCCGTCCCGCCTAACCCTGGAGCGGTTGACCACGAGATCTAGCCCTTTGACTTTTCACGGACGGGCTTTGAACAGTGGACCTCTCCACCCGGTTGTGTCAGGTCAGCTCAGAGGGACACCTGGGAGCAACATCCGGGCCAAACCGACTGCTACATTCCCTCCGTGTAGACCCGATGCGTCCATTTTCCCCCTCCAAGTGCCGGCGGCGCCGTCCATTAGGGGGGCCATGCCCTGGAGATGCGTGCTGCCTCTTCCAACATGCCACAACACCACCCGATTGTGGTAGGTCATCCCATAGAAACACTTGAGAGCAACGTCCTCTCCGTATAGACCCGATGCGGCTGTTTCTGCCCTCCAGATGCTGGCGGCGGCGCCGTCCGTGAGGGGGGCACACCGTGGACGTGAGGGGGTCACACTCCGGAGACGGGTGCCGGGCGTTTGCAACCGCCACTCAACTTTTATCGCATAGCTGTTTTTGATTTTAATAAAATTTAAGGACCTATATTCAAAAGAACATGACATCATATTATTAATGTGCTCGAAAAAATACAAACTATATATATATATATATGTTCATAATCTATGGAAAAAATTACAAACTAGATATATATTCATATAATATATAAAAAAGCATGAACACCTATTTTTTAAAAAGCATAAAAACATATGCAAAAAAACGTATGTAAAAAAAGCATTAAAACATATGCAAAAAAAGTATGTAAAAAGTAGCTATGCCGTCGGCATAGATACGACAGAGTTCTGGTGGGCGCCGTGCCGCGGATCGGTGACGTGGCAGATATGCCGTCGGCATACCTACGCCGCGGATCGATGACGTGGCATGCGGAGATATGCCGACGGCCGCCCGTCCCGACCGTCGGCATAGGTTTGACGGCGTTAGCCGCTAGTCACGGGCGGGGTCGCCGGGCCCATAGTTATACCAACGGATGATTTATGCGAACTTGGAGGTTGCTACACAAAGTCCAGTTACCTGCAAAGCATCCTGCTGAGGGGAAGAAGAAAGAACAGTTGAAAGAAGCTCTATGCTGTTACGCGCAACATCAAAAGCTTCCTTTGTTTCTTCGGCAGTATATATATGCATATGCACATCTTCAAAGGTCTGTTGGGTAAAGTTTGCACCAGCTTCAGCTTCAGCAACTGAGCGTGGTGGAGTAAATATGGGGGCCAAGCTCTCATTGTCGCGTCCAGGAAACCGCACTCCTCTTGATTTCAGGCTCTATAGTACATTGGTAAATAACAAAATGGAAACTTGTTCGTGCATACTTTCTCGGTTTTTCCTCGCAGACCAGCAGGTAGCGGAGCTCCTCACCGGACGCTCCCCACACCTCAATCAGCATAAGCACCCCTTGTTCCTGTTATTCACCACAGTTTGCGGATCATCAACCAACCTGACCATCTCATCAAGAACCCTCTCCGCAGCAACCTCGGAAAAAACCTTCTCAAAGTTCTTGGCAACGATCTCGAGAAGGAACACGGAGAGAAACTGGACTCTTGCATCCTCAGCACAAGCCGCTTCTTGACCAGCTCCATGCTGTCCACCTTCCCAGCATTGATCAGGTCACAGATTGTCAGCCCAAACTACTGGCTAGCTAGCTCTCCATCTCTCCCTTGATCGAGGGAGCAGCTCATGTTTGCTCGTGAGAGAGAACAGAGTAAGACCAAACAATATGCTGCTACAATGCAAGCTACGATCACACGCACACACACTTGAAATGGAGTAGTAATAGCTCATATAGTAATACTTTGATGTTGATAGCTTGATTTACAGTGAAGGAGTCCAGCTCCTTATGTAGCAGTACAAACCGACTATGATCCTAGCTGACATCACTGCTTACATCATAGGTCCTTGGCAGACCTCACTACTAGCTACATCACACTAAAAAATAATATCTACTAGCTACCTTAGCTAGTAAGTCACGTAAGTGCAGCCGACCT